>NW_017673442.1:122622-136006 GCF_001879085.1 Nicotiana attenuata
TTGGAAAAGGGCGACTAGGGAATGGAGGCCCTATGTCTAAAAACTCAACTCAGAGATTGGAGCCCTAATGTTGGTAAAAGGCGACTAGGGAATGGAGGATCTACGTCTAAAAACACAACTCAGGGACTGGAGCCCTAATGTTGGTAAAAGGCGACTAGGGAATGGAGGCCCTATGTCTAAAATCTCAACTCAGGGATTGGAGCCCTAATGTTGGTAAAAAGGCGACTGGGGAATGGAGGCCCTATGTCTAAAAACTCAACTCAGGGATTGGAGCCCTAATGTTGGTAAAAAGGCGACTAGGGAATGGAGGCCCTGTGTCTAAAAACTCAACTCAGGGATTGGAGCCCTAATGCTGGTAAAAGGCGACTAGGGAGTGAGGTCCTATGTCTAAAAACTCAACTCAGGGATTGGAGCCCTAATGTTGGTAAAAATGCGAGTAGGGAATGGAGGCCCTTTGTCTAAAAACTCAACTCAGGGATTGGAGCCCTAATGTTGGTAAAAATGCGAGTAGGGAATGGAGGCCCTTTGTCTAAAAACTCAACTCAGGGATAGGAGCCCTAATGTTGGTAAAAAAGGCGACTAGGGAATGGAGGCCCTGTGTCTAAAAACTCAACTCAGGGATTAGAGCCCAAATGTTGGTAAAAAAGGCGACTAGGGAATGGAGGCCCTATGTCTAAAAACTCAACTCGGGGATTGGAGCCCTAATGTTGGTATAACGCGACTAGGGAATGGAGGCCCTATGTCTAAAAACTCAACTCAGGGATTGGAGCCCTAATGTTGGTAAAAGGCGACTAGGGAATGGAGGCCCTATGTCTAAAAACTCAACTCAGGGATTGGAGCCCTAATATTGGTAAAAGGCAACTAGGGAATGGAGGCCCTATGTCTAAAAACTCAACTGAGGGATTTGAGCCCTAATGTTGGTAAAAAAGGCGACTAGGGAATGGAGGCCCTGTGTCTAAAAACTCAACTCAGGGATTGGAGCCCTAACGTTGGTAAAAAAGGCGACTAGGGAATGGAGGCCCTGTGTCTAAAAACTCAACTCAGGGATTGGAGCCCTAACGTTGGTAAAAGGCGACTAGGAAATGGAGGCTCTATGTCTAAAACTCAACTTAGGGATTTGTCGACGCCCCCTTTTCCTCGCGAAATCGGGTTTACGACATTTGGGAAGACAACTCTATTCCCGTTTGGGAATTGGGTTTTTTTGGATTTGAAGAGTCGCCACCTAATGATTAAGTGCATTAGGACACTAAGGATTTTTAATTGGAAAACCAGAGTTCGGGTAAGGGCTAGAAATTATCTCGAGGGGAAGGTGTTAGGCACCCCTCAAGATCCACTAGTGTGGTTCCCGACAATGCTATGTTGTGGCTTTAAATGCAGACAAATAATTCTATACACAAAGGTCGCAAATAGGTATGTGACAAGCACGTTGAGGTTAAGACCTAAGTAGTCTCACACTTTGTTTAAGAAAATGTCCAAGTATAAAAATTAAATAAAAGAAATGAAAATTTAGAAGACAAGAATAGTGCAGTAAATTAAAGAAGAGTTTTGGGTGGCTGAAACAAAGACAGAATTTTATTGATAACAAAGTTACATAAAGGAAAGGGGTCCTAGGTTTGTAAAACACATGGATCATCCACACAACACTGGTAGCCAATCGTAAGCATGGTGTTATCGTGTAATCATCATCTCCATGTCTACCATCCCCACCCCGTTAAGGTATTAAGCGCGGAATGGTATCGTTACCTACTGCGTGCTATTACCCGTCCCACCTATCAGTCCCGGAGGCATTTAAGACTACTAATCCTAAAAGGGGAGGGAGTTAGGCTTTTCAGAGTTGAAAAAAGGTTAAAAAGCTAGGGTGACAATCAAAACACGTAAACAATTAGAGGGGAACTGGTAGCAATTAAGGGCTCAAAGAGGCCTCCTCATTAAAAAGAAACAACTTATTTAGCACGACTGACAAATACTGGTTAGGTCTTTAATTAAAATTAATGTAGGAAAAGTTGATTTACCACATATTTCCCAGATAGGGAGTCGAGATTAGTCCTGCTTAGATGTAGTTGTCGAAAACTGACAGTTGGTTAATTACTTAACTATTTGCCTGTGCGTTAAACGGGACTTATAGGCATGATATCTACTAATTCAGGAACGGAGGAATAAACTGATTGCAATAAGAATTGTTGGTCGTAAGCTCTGCAAGTGTTTGAAATTACCCTGATTTTAGATTTAAGAGCGGGTGGGCGATTCAGATTTAGTTGATAGCTCCTATGGGCATGCTTTCTAGGTGTTACTGATTTTACCACTGTTTATTGTCATGCAGAGATCCTATAGGCAGGTCATCTATATGTAATTGGTTATCTTAAATCCTATAAGCAGATTTGCCTAGTGACAGGGGCATATGCAAAATGCAGGAAGTCCTATAGGCATATTATCTATATGATATGCAGAATTTCAGCAATGATTTATGGGCATGGTATCTTTGTGAGATGCAGAATTTGAAAGTAAATATCCTATAAACATGATTTCTATGTGAGATGCAGAATTAGAAGGTAAATATCATAAAACATGATTTCTACCCTTTGGCAAGCATACAATCCCATCCCTTTTCACTATATACCCCAGTAGTTATTACATAATTTATTACAGATCAAATGAATCAGAGGAAGCAATAAAATTACATCAGTGATTACATCTAAGTCTAATCAGCCTAACCCAGACCCGGAGTCTAATAATATGAGATAAACCAACTTCCAGGATCGGATTTTCAAAGCCTTTCTCTTATTTGGGATGTGTCAAAGTTCAAAGGAACTTCAAAAATTACAGGCAATGCTTACACCCTAAATATCATTGCAGAATCAGATTATAGTGCAGTGTGGAAGGGCCAGCCCTCAAATGTCCAAGTTCTGAGGGAACTCAAGGTCCCAAGGCAAGGCTCATAGGAGGGGGGCAGAACTTAGAGACTAGGAGTAAGTGTAAGTGCAATGAAAGGGAATTAGGGGGGAGCCAGGGCAGGCTGATGGTCATGCCTAGAAACTGGGATGCTGGCACACCCTTGACCAGCCTGTCAGCCTTAAAATTGGGGAGTTAAGACCTTTATTGAAGGCCAGGTTTAACCCTCAGAAGAAATTGGGATGCTGCCAGGCCATACCTTAACTCAGCACATAAGGGGGATAGGGGTATGGGAGCAATTGTTTATACTAGCAGCAAGAAACAAAGAAAGAACAGGCAAGGCATATAGATACTTTAAAATTAACTTTGCAGAGAATTGAAGGCAGGCATGGATACAGGAACTGTAAATAAACACATTAGAGAGATGCTGAAATTAATCTTAGAGCATACCAGTTCAAAGAAGCAAGTAAGGAGAAACAATAGACTTATGAGAGCCAAAGTGCAGTCAAGAAGCGAGAGTATAGGTTTAGAAGAGATGTGATTTCTGTATTCTTAATCATGTGTGTGTGTTTAGAATTGTGTCCTGTATTTATAGTGCAGAAAAGAAGCAGAAATAGGTAAGAAAAATTGTTTGAAAATCAATCACACAAGGTTTCCCTTTAATTAAGGGACTCTGATTTCAAACGTCAAGGTAAATAAGGAAAGGGGTTAATTAAACACTTTTTAGAGTAATACAAGAAGGGTAAATACATAATAGTTATTTAAGGAAAGGGTTTTGACAGTACACGGTCATGCAAATTAAGGAAAGGAAATCAATTGACAGCCAAGCATTCAAGAGTCAAAAATTTTGTATGAATGAACCAAGTCAGAAAAAGGTAAAGAGAGGCTTTACTTAAGAAGAATCAGTAGTAATCAATTAACCCCCTAAAAATGGTTCTGATTTGAACACAAGTTGGAAAAATTTTTGAAGAAAATTTTTAACACGCATATAAAAGGGATTGTCATGCTAATCAGAAAAGTCTTAGTGCAGAACAATTCATACACAAAAGGATTCAAAATCAGTACATGGATTCCAAAGTGAATTTGAGAGAGTCCAGGGCTCAAATAGAACCCTAGTCCAAACACACAAAACCAAACTCGCCAAAAACCCCAAATCCTAGGGTTTTCGACTTGAATCAAATGCAAAGAAGAGAAAACACGCAGGTATAGTAGAACGTTCAATGCAAATAGAGTAAGGGAATTAATTCGAAACACGATGAGAGTAGAAGAAACAGTAGAGGAAAATATGCTTAAGCAGGCATAGTAAGAACACTTAATGAACATGGTAGGAAAATACAGTAGGTGAAGCATAATCAAGTCATAGTGGAAGGCAAGTAGCGGAACATAACGTGTGAAAACATAGCATAGAAACATAGTATAGAAACACGGTAGAAGGAAGACCAAAATATGGCAAACATAGTAAAAAAAAGGAAACATAAGAACATAGCAGAGACAAACATACACAAGAAAGGGAGAAGAAAAGTCGGAAAACATTTAAGCATTTTTCAGAAACCCTAAGGAAGAAATGACTTTGAAAGTAAAAATTTTAAAGAAAAGTTGGGGAAACCTCATAAAAACTCAAAGTAAAGCATGAATACACACATATCTGAAGAGAATCGGAGAAAAACCTCGACAGCTAGGGTTTTAGATGAACCCTAGAATGAGAAAGGCTTCGAAAATGTCCGATCTAAGTCGGATAAGACCCGGAACAGGCTTAGGAGGCCAAGATGTGCCGGAGCTAGGCCGGAGATGGCCGGAAACCTCATGTCGGCGGAGGTCTGGGTGGAGACCTTTAAGGTCTAGCCTCAAACCTTCGAATACCAAGCACACAGGAGCGATAGGGGGTGAGTATGAGGGTTTCATGGCCTGAGAAGCCATGGAAACCGGCGAGAATTGCAGTTTAGGGTTAGCTTGGGTGGCGGCGACTAGGGTTTGCAGAGAGAATGGGAGAGGAAGGGGATTCAAGGGCGGCGGGTTAGGAGAATGAATTAGGGTTGGGGGTTTTGGTAAATTAAAAAGGAAAGGGTGTGTTTGGGCTGCTGATCTTTTAGATCAACGGCTGTGATTTAAAAGGGGGGTCCGGTCGGTTAATTTAATTGTGTCAGGGGTTGGGTTGATTTTAGGAATTGGGCCAGTTGAAATTGGGTTTAAATTGGGGGCTGTAATGTGGCTATAATTTAAATGCGGATGGGCTATATATTAAATAGCCAATTCCCCCATTTAATTTAATTAAAATAGTTAAAATAATTTTAAAAACAAATTTAAAAGCACTGAATTAATTAATAATATATAAATGTTAATCTAAAAATACTGGGAGCAATTTTGTAATTGTAAAATGCTATTAATCGCAATATAGGCTATAATTGCAATTTTATGCAATTTTAGCTTAGAAGTATCAAATAAATTTGCAAAATCACCTTAATTATATTGTGACATAAATATGAGGATGGAAATAAATTACTCACCAGAATGATAGTTTTGGGAATAATTATTGGATTTTGTACCGCTAAAAGAAATAATAAAATGATTATAAAAAGCTTTTAAAATTAGAAAAAATGTCAAAATTATTGGGCAAACTTATATATGCATGTACATGCTATTTTGAGAATATTTTGAGTATAAAAATAGATAGGAAAAAATTGGGTATCAACAGCTGCCCCTCTTTACTCGGGAAGGATGGAAGAGTTGTCGGGTAAAGATATGATGACCAATTTTGACCGAAAGAAACGACTTGAAAAGATTTTTGACCGAGCTCTGGTTCCTGAGCTGCCTACATATCCCTGGTCTTACAGAAATCAGGTAATTTGTAGTTCAGGATACATCGGCGGAATATGCCGAAGAGGTTTTGAGAAGGACGGACGCAATATTTAGGTTGGGAAGGATGGTCAGCGGCCGATGGGCTGTGGGAACCGGAGCGAGACCACTCCTGCTATAATGGCCGTTTCCAGCTGGTGTACCTGCGAATGAGCAATACCAACATATTGTGCATAAACTTAAACGTGATGCAAGTTCCCGTTGGACCATGAATGCTGTCTTTGGACGGGTAGGCTGATGTCCTCAGACCATGACGTCCTGGGCCATGAAACGTATAATAAAGGATTCGCAGGCTATGAAATGACGTTCTCGGGCTATGATAATGGTGTCCCCGAACCATGATGCCTTTGAATAATGATGTGCAAAATATAAAGCGGGGGTCCTCAGGCCATGGCATGGCGTTCTCGGGCTATGAAAATGATGCCTCCGAACAATGATGCCCTCGGACAATTTGGCGATATTTCAGCCCATGAAATGCAGGATTTGGCAATATTTCAGCCGATGTAAAGCATAAATATAAATGGCGATATCTCAGCCGACAAAGGATTTAAATGCAAACTGGCGATCTTTCAGCCGATATAGCGGTTTAAATGAAGTTGGCGATATTTTAGCCGATATAAAGCATAAATATAAATGGCGATATTTCTGCCCACAAAGATTTAAATATATACTGGCGATCTTTCAGCCGATATAGCGATTTAAATGAAGTTGGCGATATTTCAGCCAATATAAAGCATAAATATAAATGGCGATATTTCAGCCGACAGAGATTTAAATATAAACTGGCGATCTTTCAGCCGATATAGCGATTTAAATGAAGTTGGCGATATTTCAGCCATGTGAGGGATTTAAATAAAACTGGCGGTGTTTCAGCCATGCAAGATTTAAATAAGGTTGGCGATATTTCAGCCGATGTAAATAAGAGGTGGCGATATTTTAGCCATGCAGGATGGAGGTGGAACTTAACCTCGAAAGGCAGAAAGGTAGCCTTATGCAGTGCAAGGAAATGCAGGATGGAGACAGTGCTTAGTCTCGGAAGGCAGAAAAGTAGCCTTATGCAATGCAAGAAAATGCAGGATGGAGACAGTGCTTAGTCTCGGAAGGCAGAAAATTAGCCTTATGCAATGCAGAAAATGCAGGATGGAGACAGTGCTTAGTCTCGGAAGGCAGAAAATTAGCCTTATGCAATGCAAGGAAATGCAGGATGGAGACAGTGCTTAGTCTCGGAAGGCAGAAAAGTAGCCTTATGCAATGCAGAGAAATGCAGATGGAGGTAGAGCTTAACCTCGGAAGNAAAGGCGGCGTATCTGATAGATAGGATTAGGGTTAGGGGGTATGGAAATTAAAAAGGAAAGAACGGATCATGGCCGTTGATCAAAATGATCAACGACCAAGATTAAAAGAGGAATCGGGCGGGTCTGAAAATAGGTTGTGGGTTTGGGTTGGAATTTGAAATTGGGTCGTTTGATTAGGGGTGGAATTGGGGGTTAAATTGAGGCTACAATTGCAATTGGAAATGGCTATGTATTAAATAACCAATTTCTCCCCTCTAATTTATATAAAAATAGTTAAAATGATTTTAAAAATGAATTAAAAGCACTAAACTAATTAATAATATATAAAAATTAATCTAAAAATACTGGGAATAATTTTATAATTGTAAAATGCCATTAATCACAATATAGGCTATGATGGCAATTTTATGCAATTTTAGTTTAAAATATCAAATAAATTTGTAAAAATATCACCTTTATTATATTTTGGTGTAAATATGAGGATGGAAATAAATTATTCACAAAAACGGTAGTTTTAAGAATAATTACGTGATTTTGTACTGCTAAAATAGACAATAAATCGAGTTTACGAATCTTAGAAAATTAGGGAAAAATACCAAAACTCTTGGCATGCTTATGTATGCATACACATACTATTTTGAGAATATTTTGAGTATATAAAATACATAGGAAAAAATTGGGTATCAACAGCTGCCCCTCTTTACCCGGGAAGGATGAAAGAGTTGTCGGGTAAAGATATGGTGACCAATTTTGACCGAGAGAGACGGCTTGCAAAAGGTTTTTACCGAGCTCTGGTTTCTGAGCTGCCTACATATCCCTGGTTTTATAGGAATCAGGTCATATGTAGTTCAGGATACATCGACGGAGTATTCCGATGGAGGTTTTCGAAGAGACGGGCGCAATATTTAGGTTGGGAAAGGTGGTCAGGGACTGATGGGTTGCGAGAACCGGGGCGAGATCGCTCCTGCTGTAATGGCCGTTACCAGCTGATGTACCTGCAATCGAGTAATACAAGCATATCGTGCGGAATTTTAAACGTGATGCAAGTTCCCATTGGACCATGAATGTTGTCTTTGGACGGTTAAGATGACGTCCTCAAACCATGACGTCCTGGGCCATGAAGCGCATAATAAAGGATTCGCAGGCTATGAAATGACGTTCTCGGGCTATAATAATGGTGCCTCCGAACCATGATGCCTTTGAATAATGATGTGAAGAATATAAAGCGGGGTCCTCATGCCGTGGCATGGCATTTTCGGGCTATGAAGATGGTGCCTCCGAACAATGACGCCCTTGGACGGCTTGGCGGTATTTCAGCCCATGAAATGCAAGATTTGGCGGTATTTCAGCCCATGAAATACAAGATTTGGCGGTATTTCAGCCGATGTGAAGGATAAGTCCAAATAGCGATATTTCAGCCGACAGAAATTTAAATAAAGCTGGCGATGTTTCAGCCGATGTAGAAAATGTGAATGGCGATATTTCAGCCGACAGAAATTTAAATAAAGCTGGCGATGTTTCAGCCGATGTAGAAAATGTAAATGGCGATATTTTAGCCGATAGAAATTTAAATAAAGCTGGCGATATTTCAGCCGATGAAAAGATTTAAGTAAAATTGGCAATATTTTAGCCGATATAGAGATTTAAATAAAGTTGGCGATCTTTCAGCCATGCAGATGGAGGTAGAGCTTAACCTCGGAAGGTAGAATGGTAGCCTTATGCAATGTAGAGAAATGCAGGATGGAGGTATAGCTTAACATCAGAATGCAGAATGGTAGCCTTATGCAATGCAGAGAAATGCAGGATGGAGACAGTGCTTAGTCTCGGAAGGCAGAAAAGTAGCCTTATGCAATGCGAGGAAATGCAGGATGGAGACAATGCATAGTCTCGGAAGGCAGAAAGGTAGCCTTATGCAATGCAAAGAAATGCAGGATGGAGACAGTGCTTAGTCTCGAAAGGCAGAAAGGTAGCCTTATGCAATGCAGGAACTATAGGTGAAGAGTAACGAAATATCTTAGCTGATAGCTGATAATTGATTGCATCATTGTGGCTACTGGGGATGTCATGTGTGGATTGCTCTTGTAAATAGGCGATGATTCTGAGAGTTGTATTCCTGAAAAATATGAGTACGTAACCATATCTGATGTTTTGGGGTGCCTGCATACAAAGAAAAACTCGTGAGTTTTGTAGAGGGGGAAGGTTAGTTCGTCTTCCCGTGGACCTTGCTTGTCCTACTCGCTCTTGCTTTGATTGGGTAGCGTCGCAAAGCTTTTTTGATAGTAGCCATGTATGATTTAGTAAAAAAAATATGATGTAAATACATAATTTAAAAAATAATTTCTAAGATGAACCGACGACTGCGACGCGGTTCAAGATATCGCAACCTCTTTTGCTCCGGAATTTTGAGGGTCCTCCTCAAAATTCTGCCCTAGTTTACTGGGCTGGTGCTTCTGACTGCTGCACGCGATGAATGGCCAAAAGTCAACTTCGGAATTTTGAGGGTCCTCCTCAAAATTCTGCCCCACTTTCCAATATCGAGAGAAATGAGATTTTTATTGAATTGTGACCGAACCCATAGGGCTGCCTACGTATCCCCTCTTAAACGGAAATCAGGTCAGGCGTAGTTCAAATTACATCATACAGAAATTATAATGATTACACAATTAATTGGCTTTGGCCAAACTTCTCCATCCATTTCTGCGAGTATGAGGGCCCCTCCTATTAGGACCCGATGAACCATGTACGGGCCTTGCCAATTAGGAGAGAATTTTCCTTTGGCCTCACCCTGATGCGGGAAGATCTTTTTCAGCACCAGCTACCCCGGTGTGAATTGTCTTGGTTTGACTCTCTTGGATTTGATGATGACGTCGTCTATATACACCTCGATCTCTTTGCGTATCATGTCATGGAAAATAGTAGTCATGGCCCTCATGTAGGTGGCCCCAGCATTCTTTAATCCAAACGGCATCATCTTGTAAAATACATCCCCCACGGCGTAATGAAAGTCGTTTTCTCCGCGTCTTCCTCGTCCATCCATATCTGATGGTACCCAGCAAAACAATCGACGAATGATTGCAGCTCGTGTTTGGCGCAGTTGTCAATCAGAATGTGTATGTTTGGCAAGGGGAAGTCGTCTTTCGGACTGGCCCGATTGAGATCCCGGTAGTCGACACAGACTCTGACCCTCCCGTCCTTCTTCGGCACTGGCACAATGTTGGCTAACCATGTTGGATATTCCACTACTCTAAGGACCTTATCTTTGACTTGTTTGGTAACTTCTTCCTTGATTTTCAAACTCATGTCTGACTTGAACTTTCTGAGCTTCTGCTTTACTGGCAGACATGTCGGATTTGTTGGCAGTTTGTGAGCTACAATGGATGTACTGAGACCGGTCATATCATCATACGACCAAGCAAATATGTCCTCATATTCTTTTAAGAATTCCGTGTACTCTTCCTTTTCTGATGGTGACAGGTGAACACTGATGCGCGTTTCCTTGACATTCTCTGTATCCCCCAAGTTGACAACCTAAGTTTCGTCAGAGTTAGACTTAGGCCTATTCTCAAAGTTCTCAACCTCTTTAACAACCTCTTCTGGTATATCATCTTTTTCTGAGTCTGTATCCGTTGGTTGCGTTATCTCGTCGCATGTCACATTCGTCGGTTCATCAAGATAAGTGATAGTAATGCTGTGTAAATAAAGTAAATGATAGAGAAAATAATAAGAGCAAGATTTATAAGAAACTGAAATACTTTGCTAAATTCCATAATTGTTTTGAATATCGGATCTCTTCTCAAAATTTAACGAAAATACGGAAAGGAAATCAACTAGTGATAAAGTAAAAGATAATGCATAGTGCTTTGTTCAGCCTTGCTACCCTGAAGCTTTCCGGGCCTTGGTGGTTCTGACGGACCAATTGTTGAGGCGCGTTCCTCGGCTCACAGCTTGTATGGAAGGGCCTTCCTCCCCTTCCTCCTCGAAAATGACGTGACAGTCCATATTGTCGTCTTCCAAGAACAGATTCTTTATTGCCGCCAATGTTTCCTCTTCTTCTGACCCATATATGCTGTCTGTTGGCTGGAAAGTTTGCTCCAAGCGAGGTATAGGGTGCCCCAGTGGATAATAAGGGTCGCGCCATGGTGGCGACCAGTTCCTGAATTCTTGCCAAGTATATCCATACACTAACCCGAAAGTGGTGCCATGTTTCTTCAATTTGATAGGCTTGGTGATTCCCTGGAGGTTCTTGCCGAGACCTTTGCCAGGTTCATACCCGCTCCAATTCAGTATACTTTCTATCTTGTTATCCCACCATTTCTGAGGGTCACCAATGGACAAATCTTGAGGCTGGACCCTCCATCAATCAAAGTCCTGGTGATGAAATAGTCTTCGCATTGCACAGTGATATGCAACGCTTTGTTGTGTCTTAAACCTTCAAGGGGCAACTCATCCTCGTGGAATGTGATTTTATGACTCTCCAATATCTGCCCGACCATGTTCGCCATCTCTCCTCCAGTTATATTACTAGGTACGTACGCCTCGCTCAGTATCTTCATCAGGGCATTCTTATGCGTCTCGGAGCTCTGCAGTAGAGCTAGAATGGAGATCTGCGCTGATGTTTTATTTAGTTGATCAACAACTGAATACTCTTTGGCCTGTATCTTCCTCCAGAGATCATCGGGCCCAGTTTCAATAGGTCGTCCAGAGGTCTGCTTACTTGATTCAACTAAGTGCTCCGGAGTATAAATTCTGTAGGTCCTGGTCATACCCTGTGCTGCAGTTGCTTCTCCAGACCTAGTTTTCCCTTTCCTTCTCACCTCGGCGGTGTAATCCCAAGGAATGGCCTTCGTATGGAATGGTGTTATGGCTGACATTGCTACAGGAATGGGTACCCTTGTTTTGGGAGGTAACACAGCAACTTCAAACGGCACAAGTGCCTTTGGAGACCAGAACTCAACCTCAATTGGCTCTGTGAACTTTGTGGATGACGGTGTTTCAAGCTCGAGGGGTACAGACATGTTTACTTCAGCATCCCCAAAGGGCTGGATCTGGACTACAATCGGATTTAGTGTGACCGTTGGTTTCTTGGGCTCGTCACCTTCGGCAATTAATCCAATTGACCTTTTGGGGTCCCAATCATCTTCCACCTCGATCATGTGCACACTTCCACCCTTATGATCAGGCAAGGGATTGTTGCGAACATTAGGAGCAAGATCCTTTGCCACGATGATTTTGTTGTCGATTAGAGCTTGGATTTTGTCTTTCAGAGATCGGCACTCATCAATGGTATGCCCTTTCATGCCGGAATGGTATGCATAGGTTTTGTTTGGATTGACCCATTGGGAAGGATTTTTTGGAGTTATGGCAGGGATTGGGTTGACGTAACCGGCTGCTTTGAGTCTTTCATATAGTTGGTCGATTGGCTCGGCGATGGCGGTGTATTGCTTGGGAGGTCTACGGTCGAAGTTAGGGTGGGGCCTCAGGAAGTTTTGGCGAGCGGGAGGTGATTGGTAGTGAGAAGGCTGAGCATTGTAGGCTTGGTAGACGGGTGCTGGTTGGGAATATCTTGGTGAGGTAGGTTGATATGTAGGGGACGGGGATGATTGATAAGTAGGTGGTGGAATTTGGTAAGAAGACGGAGGTACTTGGTAATTAGGTATGGGTTGATATATGAGAGGAGGTACTGGGTAAGCTTGGTATTTTACTGGGGACTTCGTTCTCTGTGCAACCATCACGGCACTCACATCCTTTTTCTTGGACGTGCCACCAGATTGTAGGCTTTGTTGGTAGCCTGCAATGCCTCAAAATTAGTAACCATACCATTTTTAATGTCTTCCTCGATCCTTTCTCCTAGCTTGATGATGTCAGAGAATTTCTTGCCCTCTATCAGCATCAACCTCTCATAATATTATGGATCCTGAGCTCGGACAAAAAGTATGTTCATCTGTTCTTCTTCTAAGGCCGACCTGACCTTAGCAGCCTCGGATCTCCATCGAGTAGCATACTCGCGGAATGTCTCAGTAGGTTTCTTTTTCAGATTCTGGATGTAGAAGACATCTGGCGCATTTTCTGTATTGAATCTGAACCTGTCCATGAAATCGGACGCCATACCTACCCAGCTTGTCCACTTCTTGGGATCTTGGCTAATGTACCAAGATAGTGCATCGCCTTTCAAACTTCTCATGAAGAGCTTCATGCGAATCTTTTCATCTCTTTCGACGCCGACCAACTTATCACAGTATGTCCTCAAATGGACTCTAGGATCCCCTGAGCCGTCAAACATCCTACTAAACTTAAGTAGGTTTCGTACCCCGTCGGGTAACGTTCGACGTCTGGCTGAATACAAAGAT
>NW_017673443.1:0-23415 GCF_001879085.1 Nicotiana attenuata
ATTCGGCCATGTTGTTAGTGCACGGGAACCTGAGTTTGGCAGACACCGGATAATGCTGACCGGTTTCTGACACTAGGACTGCTCCTATGCCAACTCCTTTGAAATTTGCTGCTCCATCGAAAAACATTCTCCAACCATCATAGGATTCTGCAATATCCTCTCCTATGAATGATACCTCTTCGTCAGGAAAATACGTCTTTAGGGGTTCGTATTCTCCGTCCACGGGATTCTCGGCAAGGTGATCTGCCAATGCCTGTCCTTTGATCGCTTTTGGAGTTACGTAGACAATGTCAAATTCACTCAACAGGATTTGCCACTTGGCTAGCTTGCCGGTAGGCATGGGCTTCTGAAAGATGTACTTCAAAGGATCCATCCTTGATATGAGATATGTGGTATAGGCACAGAAGTAGTGCCTCAACTTCTGAGCTACCCAAGTCAAAGCACAACAGGTGCGCTCTCACAGAGAATACCGGGCTTCATACGGGGTGAACTTCTTACTGAGATAATAGATGGCCTGCTCCTTCCTCCCCGTTTCGTCATGTTGCCCCAGAACACAACCGAATGCTCCATCCAATACTGCGAGGTAGAGTAATAGAGGTCTACCTGGTTCGGGCGGGACCAAAACAGGTGGTGCTGACAGGTACTCCTTGATTCTGTCGAAGGCCTTTTGGCAGTCATCGGTCCATTTGGTAGCGGCATCCTTTTTCAACATCTTGAAGATTGGCTCACAGATAACTGTGGATTGAGCTATGAACCGCTGATGTAGTTAAGTCTTCCCAAGAAACTCATTACGTCCTTCTTGTTCTTTGGTGGTGGCAACTCTTGAATAGCTTTGACCTTTGATGGATCCAGTTCTATTCCTTGGCAACTTACAATGAACCCAAGTAGTTTTCCGGCAGGAACCCCGAATGCGTATTTTGCGGGATTCAGTTTCAGGTTGTACCTTCTCAGTCTATTGAAGAATTTCCTCAAATCTTCCATGTGATCAGTGGCCTTCTTTGACTTAATGATGACATCATCTACGTACACCTCGATCTCCTTGTGTATCATATCATGAAAAATGGTAGTCACGGCCCTCATGTAGGTGGCCCCCGCATTCTTTAACTCGAATGGCATCATCTTGTAGCAGTACATCCCCCACGGCATAATCAAAGCTGTTTTCTCAGCATCTTCTTCGTCCATCCAGATCTGATGATAACCAGCGAAACAATCCACAAATGAGTGCAGCTCATGCTTGGCGCAGTTGTCGATCAGGATGTGTATGTTTGGCAAGGGGAAATCGTCTTTCGGACTGGCCCGGCTGAGATCCCGGTAGTCGACACAGACTCTAACCTTTCCGTCCCTCTTTGGCACTGGCACAATGTTAGCTAACCATGTTGGATATTCTACTACCCTGAGAACCTTAGCTTTGACCTGCTTAGTGACTTCTTCCTTGATTTTCAGAATCATATCAGGCTTGAACTTTCTGAGCTTCTGCTTTACCGGTGGACACGTCGGATCAGTTGGTAGTTTGTCTGCCACAATAGATGTACTTAGACCAGTCATGTCATCGTACGACCAGGCGAATATGTCCTCGTACTCCTTTAGGAATTCTGTGTATTCTTCCTTTTCTGATGGTAACAAATGAACTCTGATTCATGTTTCTTTGACATTTTCTACATCTCCCAGGTTAACAATCTCAGTCTCGTCCAAATTGGACTTAGGTCTGTTTTCAAAATTCTCAACTTCTTTAACAATCTCTTCCGTTATATCATCTTCTTCTAAATCTATGTCCGTTTGTTGCGTTGTCTCGTTGCATGTCACAGTCATTGGTTCATCAAGATAAGTAATAGTAATGCTGTCTAAATAAAGTAATGAGATAAAATAATAAGAGTAAGATTTATAAGGAAACCGAAATGCTTTGATAAATTCCATAACTGTTTTTTGAACATTGGAGCTCTTTTGCGAAATTAAAATGCGAAAGGAAAGTTAACTAGTAAAATAAAAGATAGTGCATGATGCTTGTTCAGCCTTGCTACCCCGAGGCTCGCCGGGCTCTGGTGGTTCTGATAGTCCAGTTATTGAGGCGTGCTCCTCTGCTTACAGCTTGTATGGAAGGGCCTTCCTCCCCCTCCTCCTCGAAAACGACACAACAATCCATGTCATCATCTTCCAGGAACAAATTCCTCACTGCTGCCAGTGCTTCTTCTTCTTCTGACCCGTAGATAACTTCAGCCGGTTGGAAAGTCTGCTCCAAGCGTGGTATTGGCTGCTCCAATGGGTAGTAGGGACCGCGCCATGGTGGCGACCAGTCGTTGAATTCTTTCCAAGTATACTCATATCCCAGACCGAAGGTGGTGCCATACTTCAAGTTTTATGGGCTTAGCGAGTCCTTGGAGATTCTTGGCAAGTCCCTTGCTAGGTTCATATCCGCTCCAGTTCAATATGCTTTCAATTTTGTTGTCCCACCATTTGTCCTTATCAACGGCGTTGACTCGCTCGATGTGGTGGTAAGTTTCCCCACCTATCTTTCTTCTGCCTCCGATTGCTGGGATGGTCTAGCGACTGTATATGGGATTACTTCCGTCGCCGTGGATGATTACCTCCTGGTGATTCCACTCAAACTTCATTGCCTGATGTAGTGTTGATGCTATGGCCCCAGCAGCATGAATCCAGGGTCATCCTAGCAGCAGATTGTAAGATGCCGGCACATCTATCACTTAAAAGTCAACATCAAACCAAGTAGGCCCCATTTGCAAACACAAGCTAATTTCCCCAATGGTGGACCTTTGAGAACCGTCGAAAGTTTTGGCGTTGATGGCCCCGTCCTTGATCTCATGCATCCCTTTTCCTAATGTCCTGAGTGTTACCAACGAACAAATGTTGAGACTGGACCCTCCATCAATCAGGATTCTGGTGATAAAATAATCTTCGCATTGCACGGTGATATGCAACGCCTTGTTGTGACTCAATCCTTCTGGTGGCAGATCATCTTCATGAAAAGTGATCTTGTGACTTTCCAATACCTATCCTACCATATTTGCCATCTCTCCTCCGGTGATGTTGCTCGGTACATATGCCTCACTCAGCACCTTTAACAGGCATTCTTATGTGCATCGAAATTTTATAGCAAAGCCAGGATAGAGATTTGTGCCGGTGTTTTGTTCAGCTGGTCAATGAACGAGTATTCCTTCGCTTATATATTTCTCCAGAGATTATCGGGTCCAATTTCAGTGATGGTTGGCCGACCAGAGGCCTGCTTGCTTGACTTGGCCAAATGCTCCGGGTATAAACTCTACCAGTTCTCGTCATACCCTGTGCCGTAATAGCTTCTCCGAACATAACCTTGCCTTTCCTTGTTGCCTCGGTTGTGTAGTCCCATGGTATAGCCTTTGTATGGAACGGTGTTATGGTTGACATTGCCACTGGAATTGGCGTGGCTATCTTTACTCCGAACGGAGCCTGCACCTTGGGCGGTAAAACTGCAACCTCGTATAGTGTAGGTGCCTTTGTTGGAGAAATGAATTCAACCTCAATTGGCGCTGGCATCTTTGGTGATGCTTCAAATTCCAGCGGTATGGACATATTTACTTCGGCATCCCCAGAGGGCTGAATCTGGACTACGATCGGATTAAGGGTGACTATCCGTTTCTTTGGGTCATCACCTTCTGTGATCAAACCGATCGATCCCTTGGGATCCCAATCATCCTCTATTTCAATCATGTGAACACCTCCGCCCTTGTGGTCTGGTAGAGGGTTATTGCGGACATTCGGAGCAGGCTCCTTTGCTACAATGATCTTGTTATCGATCAAAGTCTAGATCTTATCTTTCAGAGAGCGCCATTCATTAATAGTATGTCCTTTCATGCCGGAATGGTATGCACATGATTTGTTTGGAATGACCCATTGAGAAGGGTTTTTAGGGGTTATAGCAGGGATAGGGGTGACATAACCAGCAGCTTTGAGCCTTTCATACAACTAGTCAATTGGTTCAGCAATGGCGGTATACTGTTTGGGAGGCCTGCGGTCAAAATTTGGTCGAGGTCTAGGGAAGTTTTGACGTGTGGGAGGTGATTGATAGCGGGATGGTTGAGCATTGTAGGCTTGGTAGACATGTGCAGGTTGGGAATATCATGGTGAGGTAGGTTGATATGTGGGAGGTGGAGATGATTGATAGGTGGGTGGTGGAGTTTGGTAAGAGGGTGAGGGCGCTTGGTAGTTCGGAGTAGGTTGATATGTGAGTGGAAGCATTGGATAGGTTTGGTATTTGATAGGGGATTTGGTTCTCTGTGCAACCATTACAGCACCTACGTCCCTTTTCTTGGACGTACCACCAGACTGTAAAGCCTTATTGGTAGCTTGCAAGGCTTCAAAATTCGTAACCATACCGCTTTTGATGCCTTCTTCGATTCTTTCTCCCAGCTTTTTGATAATGTCAGAAAATTTGTGGCCTTCGATCATCATCAGCCTCTCATAATACTGTGGGTCTTGGGCCCGAACAAAGAATTTGTTCATTTGCTCTTCTTCCAAAGCAAGCCTAACCTTAGCAACTTCTGACTCCATCGAGTAGTATACTCACAGAATGTTTCTGTGGGTTTCTTCTTCAAATTTTGATATAGAACACATCTGGTGCATTGTCTGTGTTGAACCTGAATCTGTACATAAAATCGGACGCCATGCTTACCCAGTTTGACCACTTCTTCGGATCTTGGCTAATGTACCAAGATAAGGCATCTCCCTTCAAGCTCCTCATGAAAAGCTTCATGCGGATTTTCTCGTCTCTCCCTACTCCGACCAGCTTGTCGCAGTATGTTCTCAAATGAACTTTCGGATCCCCCGTACCATCAAACATCTCGAACTTAGGAGGTTTGTACCCCTCGGGCAGTTCGACATCGGGTTGTATGCAAAGATCTTCGTAGTTCAACCTTTCAATCCCTTTACTTCCTTCGATGCCCTGAATTCGGCTAGTCATCTTCTTCAGCTCTTCAGGCAGGTTTCTGATGAGCAAGTCCTTATCATCGGACTCGGGTGTGCTTGAAATGGGCTGGGTGGAGTGCGGCACGGTCTCCACGTAGATGGGGGTATTATGTCGGCAGTGGTCATTTGTGGAGTTCTAGAGTTCTGGGATGAGCAACGGGGTGTTATTTGAGGTGTGGCAGGTATTGCATTGGTGGTGAGGATTGGGGTGGTTTTGTTGCTTTGGGATATTTTGTGGTGGTACAGGATTCTGAGTATTTGGGAAAGTAACCTCTAGAGTAGTGAGGGAAAATGACAAATTTGCTAGATTCCGGAATTGATCAAGTTCTTCCTGAAACTTCAACAGTTTTTGTTCTAGTTGGGATGAATTTTCCTTGTGGAACAGAGTACCGTGACCATGGGTGACCTCTACCCGTTCAGTTGAGTTCTCTTTTCTGGTGTTGTTCAAATCATCCATTTTCCCTTTGTTCTTGTGCTTGACAGGACTGAGAGGAGGAGTAGGTCGAGGGCCCCTGGATCTCGTAAAATATGACGATGTTGCCAGAGTTCACGAACTAACCTTTGGGGAGGGGAATAAACAAAAGTAAAAACAAAAGGGTAACAAGTCAGTAGGGATTATATAAAAAAAATGTTGCAATATTTAAACACATAGTGCGGAAAAATAAAGCGTGTCCTAATTTGGGAAACCTCTTTGTGCCCGAGGTAGGCCTAGCGACAAGTTGATTTGGAGAACTTAGAATGCTAAATGCCTCATTTTATTGATAAAAGTAGACGAATCCCAAAACGACACTAAATAACAGGAAATAAAAATGTCACTAGAGGCCATAGGCCTTATTACATTTTATAAAGCAGAAATGGAAACTCCTATCTATTTGGTCCCAGAAGGACCTTCCCCAGGCTCGACATCTTTGGCTCCATCGAACAGCTTCACCAGCTCGAGAAGTCCCAGCAATAGGTAGGCGTCTGGTCACTGGAATGAAGATCTTTCCACCAGCTTAGCAGTCTCGGGTGGATGTTGGTAACCATGCCGAATCTGGGGATTTCGTGCCTCATTATCTGCAAGAAAATAAGGTTAGGCCCTTACCCCCGCCAGACTCGACTATTAAATATCAACAATTGGCATAAAAGCATTCAGTTCTCCAAATAAATGCACAAAACGTGGTAGTGTCCGTTTGGGTTTTAGGGAAACCCAGTGGACTTTGGACAAGGCTATCTTAAAGAGTCATTATGCGCACAACATAACTGACTCGGCTAGGTTTGACCATGATGCATGCGCAATTTAAATAGAAAGGGTTTCTATGGGGTTTTAGACTGGTACCCTCGAGCGGACAACTCAAGAGGGAAAGGCGCGGAACCGTCGACTACACCGTTGATCGACTGGTTTTACCGCAAATATGCCTTTGCCAGATTTAAGGGCGATAATATTGGAAGAGCGCAACCACTCATTATAAGCGTTGCTATGGTATTTTGTTTGGCACGAGTGGAATATGATGTTGAAAACATGCAGTTGCAATATTTTAAGCAAGTTGTCACGTATTTGTATTTGCACATTCATAAAGCAACAGTAATTTAAAACAGTAATAAAGGGAGGCAGTAAAGGAAAGCAGTAAAAGAAATAAGGGAAAGAAACAAAAAGACAAGTTAGTTTTGTAGTAGAAGAAGGAATTAAATACTTGAAGGCATTAAGAAAATAAAGACATATAAAGAAGCGTAAAGTCACAATAATAGCCTGAAATGGTAAAAGCCTAAAAGAAATCCCCAGCAGAGTTGCCATGCTGTCGCGCCCCTTTTTTCTCGCGAAATCGGGTTTATGACATTTGGGAGGACAACTCCTTCTCTTTTGGGGAATCGCGTTTGAATTGAAGAGTCGCCACCTAATGATTAAAGTGCACTAGGACACTTAGAAGGGTTTGATTTGAGTAATGAGAGATTGGGTAAGGGTTTGAAATTATCCCGAGGGGAAGCTGTTAGGCACCCCTCAAGATCCACTAGTGTGGTTCCCGGCCAGACTATTGTTGTGAACTTAAGCGCAAATAACACATTGGCAAATAAAGACTTCAAGTAAGAGGGGATTTTCACATAACAGTTACAAATAAACATAGTTAGAAAGAACCAAAAGAAAGCTGATTTTTCTTAAAGAAATGGTTTGAAATTGAAGAAGAAGCAAAGAAACAAAGAAATAAGGGAGGGTGGTCCTAGGTTTATAAATAATATGGATCACCCCACACAACATCCGGTAATCACTCCTCAGTGAGGGGCTACACGTGATGTTCTCGCGTGGTCATCATATCCATATCTACCCTTTCCCACCCCGTTAGGGTATTAGAGTGCGGAATGGTGTCGTTTACTTATTGAATGCTATTACCCGCCCCAATCCTATCAGTCCTGGTGGCATTTAGGATTACTAATCCTAAAGGGAAGGGATATTAGGCTTGTTTATAGTTTCAAAGGCAAAACTCTAATGCGACATACAAAAATACGTATAGCAAGTTGGGGAAGCACATAACAAGTAAAAGGCTCAGATATACCTCCTTTGACAGAGAAGCACGTAATTTAGCATGTCTTGCACATACTGTTTAGGGTCTGATTAAAACTTAAAGGTTGAGGCAGACTGATTTGTTACATAGTTCAGATAAGAAGCCCGAATTAGGCCTGCCTGCTGGTTGTAGCTAATAAAATCTGATTCAGTTTATAAAGTTTACCCTATGGTTTGCCTAAGTGTTGGACGAGGGTCCTATAGGCATGATATCTACTAATTTCAGAAACAGTGAAGTAAACTGAATACATACTGATTTGAGAAAAGTTGTCAGTTATTAAAGAAAGGCAAGTTTAAGCAAGAGATCATAAGTTCTGCAACTGATGGTCGTCATTATTAATGGTTTTAGACTTATAAGCGAGTGAAGCGATTCAGACTTGATTAATAACTCCTATAGACATGCTTCCTATGCGTGTTGATTTTAAACCCCTTTTAACAGACATGGTAAAATGCAGAAAACCTATAAGCATGATATCTAGGTGATGAATTTCATTTAAAGCCTATGAACATGATATCTACTTGCAGTTGATTGATTAAGACCTATAAACATGATTGCCCGATGAAGAATGTGTATGCAAGATTCAGAAAGACCTATAGGCATATTTTCTATGTGCCTGCAGAAATTCAGAAATACGCCTATAGGCAAGTTATCTATATGAGGGTGCAGAAATTCAGAAATAACCTATAGGCAAGTTATCTATATGAGAGTGCAAAAATTCAGAAATAACCTATAGGCAAGTTATCTATATGAGAGTGCAGAAATTCAAGAACTCCTATAAGCAAGTTATCTATATAAGGGCGCAGAAATTCAGAAGTAACTTATAGGCGAGTTATCTATATGTAAATGCTGAAATTCAGAAACTCCTATAGGCAGGATATCTACCCCTTTGCAGACATGGTTACCCCTCCCTTTTTCACTAGCCATCCCCGAGAGTTTTATAACAAAGTTATTACAGCCCAGAAAAAGAAGTAAAGTAAAGAAAATACATCAGAAATAAAAAAGTACAACCAAGGAGAGCCTGATTCAGACTTCCTGTCTGAAGTATGAAGTAACCAACTCCAAGAGATCATATTTCAAAGCCTTTCTCCCATTTGGGGTGTGTCAAAGTTCCCTAAGAGTCTCATATGAATTCCGGGCAGTGTTTACACCCAAATGTATCACCAGATTAAGACATAGTGCAGTGTGGAAGGGCGAGCCCTCAGGTGTCCAAGTTTAGAGGGAACTCAAGGTCCCAAGGCAAGGCTCACAAGAGGGGGGCAGAACTTAAGGACTAAGAGAGAGTGCAAGTGCAGAAATAGAGTGTTGAAAGGGGGGAAAAGGAAAGTGAAACAGTTACAAATAAATACACATAGGGGTATAGGGGAATGGGGGAGTTGCAAGAGGCAAAAAGGCAGGCTGATGGGCATACCCAACAATGGGGGATGCTGGTACACCGTTAGGCCTGTTAGAACATATTGTTTAGAGGTTAAGACCCCCATGGATCAAACTTAATTCATGGACAACAACTTACATTGCCATGCTTTAAGTCATAACTCAAAACACATAGGGGTGATAGGGGAATGGAGGTTTATAACAAAGAAGGAAATCAGCGTGCCAATTTAAGTGCTGAGATATACAGAAATAGAAAGCAAGCATGGACACACAAGCAGTAAATACACATTGTTGTAGTGCTAAAAATTAAATCCGGACATAGCAGTTTCAGAGAAACAAACAAAGAAAAAGCCGTAGGTCTTGTGAACGGGCCACAGTGCAGACAAGAAGAGAATATTATTGTGTGTGAGTATGAGTTCAGAAGGATGCTGAATTGTGTCTGAGTTTGTGAAAGAGTCGTGCATTTATAGTGTTGAAAACCAGGCAGAAATAAGGTAAGAAAATAGTTAAGGAACTGAGTCTCAATTAAGCATCAATTACACACGACTTCCCTTAATTAAGGGATTCAAATGCAAACGGGTAAAAATAATTTAAGGAAAGAATTTGAATAAGCACTTTGTGCACATCATGCAATTAGGGGCGAATACATAAAAGGTTATCTAAGGACAGGGATTTGAAGTACATGGTTGTACAAATAAGGTAAGAAAATCAATTGACAACCAGTAGATCAAAGAATCAGGAATCTTGTAATTACTGACCCATGAATGAACCAAGTCGCAAAAGCTGCGAAGGGTTTTAACTTAGGACGAGTCACTGAGAAAATCATCAAACAATGGAAAGAAATCAATCAGACCATATTCAGAGGGAAGTATGAACTAATCACAAATTTGAAAGCCACTTTAGAGGGAAGTTCATCATTTATAAGGAGCATACGAACATGTTAAGCATGAAAGAAGATTGTCGTGTCATTTTAAAAATCAATAGAAAAATCCAGTGTGGAAGAGTTTAGCAAAAAGTCAGAATCATATGAAAACAAGGATGTCCAAACTCAGTTCAGAGACTCGAAGTTGGTCTGAAAGAGTTAGGGGTTTTGAAATAAAACCCTAGCTCAAGCAAATCACATGACCAAACTTGGAAGAACCCCCAAATTCTAGGGTTTCCACCATTAATCGAGTACAGAGATGAGAAGGCAAGTGATCAAAACAGGCTCAGAGGTCTCAGAGAAGAACTGAAACCTCTTGCATGTTTCTTTCAGCAGCAACAACTCATGAGAAAACAATGATAGCAAGTAACACGCAGAACATAGTAGAAGAATTCAAAGAAAATAGAGTAGAAGAAACTGATACGAAACATAATGGAAAAACTGATAAGAACAGTAGAAGAAGCATGCTAAGCAGTTTTTAGAAGACACTTAAACAGAGCTCAGCAGATGGAACTTGATAAGAAACATTTTAAGAACATAATAATGGAAAATACAGTAGAAAAAACACACGAGAATATAGTATAGGAAAATACAGTAGAAGAAATATACAAAAAGGCATACGAGAACACAATACAGTAGAAGAAGTATACATGAACACAGTAGAAGAAAATACAAGAGCACAGTAGAAGAAAATACAAGAACACAGTAAAGGCAAATACACACAAAAGGAAAAAGAAAGTCAGAGAACATTTACATATTTTCAGAAAACCCTAGATCGGAAAAGAAATGGTTTTGAAAGTAATTTTTGAAAGATAAGTCAGGAAAATCGTTTAAAAGCTTAGGGAACGCATAGATACACAACGGATCTAAAGGAATCAGAAAAACCTCGAAGGGTTAGGGTTTCAAAAGAACCCTAGTAGTGAGAAAGGCTTTGAAAAGTCACCGATCTAAGTCGGAGAAGTCCAAATCAGGCTCGAGCAACCATGGTACGCCGGAGTAAAATCGGAGATGGCCGTGGAACTCGAATCGAATGAAGCCTGGACCAAACCTCGTCGTGGCCAGGCCTTGAATCTTCAAAAATCAGGCGCGTGGGAGTCATAGGAGGCCGGTGTAGGGCTTCCATAACCTTGGAAGCCATGGATTCCGGTGGCTTTCAGGGCGGAAGTGGTGGCTAGGGTTTGAGAAGCTTCGAGAGAGTTTGAGAGAATGAAGGGTTCAGAGGCGGCTGGTAGGTGGAAAATGAGAAGGGTTTGGGGTTATTTGGAATTAATTAAGGAATAGGGAACGTGAGCCGTTGATCTGTTAGATCAACGGCTGGGATTTAAAGGGGGGCCGGGTGGGTTGTTTAAATGGGCTATGGGTCGGGTAATTTTCGGAAATGGGCTGGGGTTTAATTGGGTTTAATTGTGGTAGAATTTAGGCTACAATTGAAATGAAATCTGGCTAGATTTTAAATAGCAATTTTCCCCATTTATTTTATAAAAATAGCAAATTAAATTCTGGAAATAAATTGAAAGTACTAAAAAAGATTTATAACATATAAATATTAATTCAAAATACTGGAATCAATTTTGTAAGTATAAAAATGCAACTAAATCTTAAAATAGGCTAATGTTGCAATTATATGCAATTTAGCTTTAAAAATACTAAATAGATTTGTAAAAATATACAAAAATTATGTTAGCTACATTTTAGTATAAATATAAAAATTCCAATAACTAAATTACCAAAAAAAAACAATAATTTTGAAAATAATCATTGGGCTTTTATGGATGAAAAAGGGAAATAAATCAGTTTAAAACCTTAAAAATTATGGGGAAAAATAATAAAATGCTTGGACATACTTATACATGCATATATATGCTATTTTGAAGATATTCTGCATATAAAAAAATAGACAGGGAAAAATTGGGTATCACCACCATTCACACCTCCTCACTGGGGCATCTAGGCTTCTCCTTCGCACATGCCCGAACCATCTAAGCCTTTCTTCAGCATCTTATCTTCCATAGGGTCCACACCCACTTTCTCCCGAATATCCTTATTCTTAATCTTGTCGAACCTAGTGTGCCCGCACATCCATCGCAAATCCTCATTTCGGCTACGTTTATCTTCTGGATATGAGAGTTCTTGACTGGCTAGCATTCTGCCCCATATAACATAGCCGGTCTAACCGTCGCCTTGTAGAACTGACTTTTAAGTTTTGATGGCACATTCTTGTCACACAGGACGCCAGATACTAGCCTCCATTTCATCCACCCCGCCCTTATACGGTGTGTTACATCCTCATCAATCTCCTCATTCCCTTGGATAACTGACCCGAGATACTTGAAACTTCCTCTCTTGGGGGTGACTTGTGAATCAAGTCTCACGTCTATATCTGCTCCCCCTGACACTATGCTGAACTTGGACTCTACCTACTCCGTCTTCGTCCTGCTCAACTTGAAACCCTTAGACTCCAAAGTCCGTCTCCAATCCTCCAACTTTTTGTTAACACCGCCTCTCGTCTTATCAATCAGCACTATGTCGTCAGTGAACAACATATAGCATGGCGCGTTAGTGTATCCATCACCAAAGCAATTAAGAGCGGGCTAAGCACAGATCCTTGGTGTAACCCTATCCCGACCGGAAAATGTTCTGAGTCTCCTCCCACTGTCCGCACATGAGTCTTAGCTCTATCATACATGTCCTTAATCACTCTAATATAAGTTACAGGAACACCTCTAGTCTCCAAGTATCTCCAAAGGACCTCCCTATGGACCTTGTCGTACGCTTTCTCTAGGTCAATAAACACCATATGCAAGTCTTTCTTCCTATCTATGTAATGTTCCACCAACCTCCTAACAAGATGGATAGCTTCCATAGTCAAACGTACCGGCACAAAATTGAACTGGTTTTCAAAAATGGACACCGTCTTTCTAACCTTCGCTTCTACCACCCTATCTCACACTTTCATAGTGTGACTAACCAACTTGATACCCCTATAATTGTTGCAATTTTTGATATCTCCTTTATTCTTGTAAAACGGAATCATTTTACTCCACCTCCAATCCCCGGGCATCTTCTTCATCCTAAAAATAGCGTTAAATAACCCAGATAGCCACTCCAATCCATCCCTACCCGCTATAACGACCCAATCGGTCATTTTGAGCATTTGCATTCCATTCAGATACTTGAAGTCTTGAGAAGCTTCATACGATGTATTGTGACTTGTGTGAATCGTCGGTTTTGGCTTTCAAGTGTCTAGGAATTAGTTTGGAAGAATGAATTTCCTGATTTAAGCTTTAAGTTGGAATAGTTTACCAACTTTGACATTTTAGTATTTGACCTTGGAACAAAGTTTTGATGGTTCCGTTAGGCCGGATGGTGATTTTGGACCGGGGTGTATACCCGGATTTGCATTTGGATATTTCTAGAAGGTTTCGGCACTAATTATCGAAAGCCGAAAATTTGAAGGTCTGAAATGTTCATAAGTTTGACGGAGAGTTAACTTTGATGACATCAGGTTCGAATTATGGTTCTAGGAATTTGAATAGCTTTGTTATGTCATTTGGGACTTGTGTGCAAAATTTGAGCTCATTTCGAGTTGATTTGATATGGTTCGGCACGAGTCTTGGAAGTTTAAAGATTCAAAGTTCATTAAGTTTGATTTTAGGTGCAATTCATTGTTTTGATGTTGTTATGTGTGATTTGAGGCTTTGAGTAGGTACGTATTATGTTTCGGGACTTGTTGGTATATTCAAACGAATTACGAGGGGCTCGGATGAGTTTCGGACGAGGTTCAGATCATTTTGGCTAAGGCTAGTTTATGGCAGGATCTAGTGTGATCGCACCTGCGGTTGATTTTGCGCAGGTGCGAATACTGCAGAAATGGGTAAGGGATCGCTCCTATGTAAAAGGCTGAGTTTAAGGAGCTTCGCAGATGAGAGAAATGGGCCGCACTTGTGGAAGCGCAAAAGCGGTGCGTTGGGGTGCATGGGCGAGGAGTTGCACAGGTGCGATGGCAGTACCGCAACCGTGGCCGCGCGGATGCGAAGTAAAATTCCACAGATGCATGCTAAATAGGTTCAGAGGTTCGCACAGAAGCGTGAATTTAACCGCAGAAGCGGAGGTTGCAGATGCGACAATATGACCGCATATGCGAAAAATGGTTTGGCAGAAGCTATAATTTTGAGGGTTGGTCATTTTATTCATTTTTGGGATTTTGGAGCTTGGTTTTGGCGACTTTGGAAAAGAATTTCACCACATGAATTGGTGTTAGCATTCTTGAATCACTTGTGATTATATTTCATGAATTAATCTTCACTTCCGATGTATGATTATTGATTTGTAAAGAGAAATCACAGGAATTGTCTATAATTTCATAAAATGAATTTTTGAGTTTTGAACATAGATTCGGAGTCGGATTTGAGTAAAATTAGAATGGTTAGACTCATAATTAAATGGGTTATCAAATTTTGTGAGTTTCGTTGGGTTCCGAGGTGGGAGCCCAAGTTTGAGTTTTGGTTGACTTTTGGGTTTTAATTATAGATTCAACAATTATCATTTGAAATGGTTTCCTTATCATCAATTGATGTAATTGAGTTGTTTTTTTGGCTAGTTTTGAGCTGTTTAAAGGTTGATACGCGCGGGGATGGAATTTCTAGTATAATGTTGGCTTGGTCTTTATTGGATTCGACTTGTTTAAGGTAAGAATCCTATCTAAACTTGGTTGAGGCACTAGTTGCCTGAATTATTCGTGATAGCTACGCTCTATGAGTGCGCATATGTGTGGGGTTTGAGCCCATGTGCAAGCACCAGGGTAATTATTCATGCTAGAAAAAGGTTATAATATGCCTAGAGTTGACTGTTAAGCTTAAAGCTATAGTGTTTTCTCGTATTGTACCATTGTTATGAACTATCTGAGCCATACTTGATGTTACAAAGAGGCTAATTCCCTGAATAAACTTTGTAGTTACTATTTTTGTGATAACTTGTCGATTTGAGCTATTATAGGACACTTTGCACATGCATACCCTATAGCATGTTATTTATACCAGTCCAGAGGCATGAGAATCTTATTTCATTTGTCATATACATGCATATTTGTTTAATTGCTCATGTATGATATGTTTATACTGGAGTCCTGTGACTATGCCGGGCTGATTAATGGCACGTGAGTTGTTCGTGCGGATCTAAATATCAATATTATTAGCACGTGAATTATCCGTGCAGCATGTGAGTTATCAGTGTGGATCTAAATATTTATATTATTAGCATGTGAGTTTTTCGTGCAGCATGTGAGTTGTCCATGCGGATCTATATATTTACATTGGTATCACGTGTGTTGTCCGTGCAACACGTGAGTTATCCGTGTAGCAGGCGAGTTTTCCGTGCGGATCAGAATATTGATATATTAGCATGTGAGTAGTCCGTGCAGCACGTGAGTTGTCCGTGCAGATCCAGATATTGATATCATACCACGTGTGTTGTCCGTGCAACACGTGAGATTTCCGTGCAATATGTGGTTGTTTGTGCGGATCCAAATATTGATATTATAGCACGTGAGTTGTCTGTGCGGTTGATATTATAGCACGCGAGTTGTTCGTGCAGCACGTGAGTTATCCGTGCGGTTCATGTCATTAGCACGTGAGTTGTCCATGCAGCACGTGAGTTGTCCGTGCAACGTGTGGACACGAGTTTTTGATTGATGTGAGCTCTGGGAGAGCTGGTTACTATGTTTGGATCGGGTTGCGCGTCGCAACAGACCGATAATAGATTATGGTATCTCATCTTTACTTGCAATTTCCTTGACTATTTACCTGATTTACTTGCACATCTTCCTTATATGTTGGATCCTTGATTGAGCTGAATATTTGAAAACAGAGAATTGTGAGTATCAAAGTGGTTTTACTTGAGAATTTCCTAATTTGATATTTATTTGTTCTATACTAGTTAAAATTTTGAATTGCACAGATGTTAGAGAGTACCATCAATAGTTCTTGCTTCTTTTACCTCACCGAGGTTAGTTAGGACACTTATTGGGTACATGGGGTCAGTTGTACTCATACTACACTTCTGCACATTATGTGCAGATTTTGAATGTTGATGTCGTTGTGTATGGCGGGAGCTGACATTGAAGATGTACCTGCATTCCGGTCATAATTGACTCTTGTTATGGGTAGCTTTGAAATTTTAATATGTTCATGTATATTTCAAATAGGTGATGTATTTATTTCATACTAGTTGCAAATTTTTAGTCTTAGAAGCTCATGATTTGTACTACCAGTCCTTGGAAAACGTATTAAAGTTTAGTTATTTCATCACTTATTTTCTCAGTAAATTTCAATTGAATTGGATTAGTGTTAATTGGCTTACCTAGCGAGTTGGGTTAGGTGCCATCATGGCTAGTTGGATTTTGGATCGTGATAAGGTGGTATCAGAGCCCTAGGTTCATAGGTTCTACGAGTCATGAGCAAGTGTCTAGTAGAGTCTTACGGATCGGTATGATGACGTCCATACCTATCTTCGAGAGGCTACAAGGCATTTAGGATAAACCTTCCTTCTTTTATTTTCTTATCGTACGTCATTGATTCAGCTTGAAGCGTATCGCTGTGAAATTCCTTCCACTCACTCATATATGCATGTGAGTGCTCGGTATCAGTTGTGCATTGATGGTTTGTGATTCTATGAATGAGGTACGAGATGTGTTTCTTGTGTTTTGGTGATGGTCCAGTCTGGAGGACTTGAGGCCAGGTTTAGACCGCAATGTAGATTCAGTTGTGTGAACTTGTATTTTTGGACTCATATGTTCGGTATTGTCCTTATGAGTGGAATTTGTGGTTCAATGAGTGGTTGAATGGCTATATGATGAGTATGATGCGACTGCAGAATATGTTTAGATGGGTTGAATGTGACGAAAAAAGTTACTTGTGACCCAAGAGTTTGCTATTGGATACTTGATTTCTGCCTTGATTTGACATATAGTCTTGAGTTATGAGTGTATTGGAGGATCTTTCACGTTGTTTAGTTATGGAACGAATTAGATTCTCATGTCTTGTGGATGAGTTCAGATTTAGGAAGATTAAGTGATTGTGTAGTAGTGGTAGCTGTGAAAGGGTGTAGAGAGGTGTCAGCTTGAGGCTAAGCTGGTGAGTTATCACCTACGGGGTTGTCTATGGGAGTGTGATCCTTATAATGTTGTGTGGAGGCTTTCATTTCTACCAGTGGGTATAGGTGTCGCGATTTGAGTTTGGATTGGTTGAGAAAGTTGACTTGACTGTCACAAGGATGAATGCGAGCTTAGCAGATGATTGGAGGTATTATATGGTTTGTGTTACCCGAGCTTATGAAGGATCTAGTTGAATCTCACTATGGTATTGTGGCAGTAATAGAGTATGGATATGGTGAGTTATCAGATGTTTTATTCTATGGCTTTGAGCCAAGTGGGGGAATCTGCTATTGACGATCTGATTGCATGGTTACACATTGTTTGGTTTCGGCTGAGGCATACTTGTGGATCGGTTATGACTTGCAGAGGCAAGTTTTGAGGATGACTCAAGCAAGGAAATTTCTGGATGCATAGTGTATTACACATTAAGGGTATATGGGAAGCATGGAGTGATTGATTTGTTATTCGTGAAGGATGTAGTGCGCAGGAGTAGGAATTTTCTCGGTTGCGTTAAAGCGGGGTTACTTCTTTTTGTGTTGTTGTGCTAATGGGGCATAGATCGTGCGGCCCATTTGGGCGGTGCAATTGAGATTTGAGCATAGTAGATTACTCTCGAGAAAGTTCTAATGGATTCAAGATTCATATGTGGCATTCGAGAATTTTCCGGATTTGTGTATGGCTAGAATCTGAGATTTGCATTGGATGGGTCGACACTTGCGTTATTTTTATACCATTATGAATTCTACATTTCAGTATCAGGAAGGACTTTAGATTCACAGAAGGTCTCTTTAGAGTGGGCATCTCGGTTGTGGTATTTTTTGGATGCTTAAGAGGGAATGCAGCGGCTTATGGGTCTTATGGCGGTGTGGTTTATGATAGGATCTCTTGTTGCGAACTTTGGGTAAGGATCGTTGTGTTCTAGCAAGAAGAAATGTCAGATTGAAGGTAATTCAACAGGAACTCGGAGAAATAGGATAGCTTAATAGTAGGTGGGATCAGCACGGTTATGAATATGATCGGTTCTTTGGGTACTTATGATGTGGTGAGTCCTTACAGGTGTTTTGAGGCAGTATTTTGGGATTTGCCGACCCGCGTTGCTTGTTAGAGTTAGGGGAATTCAGCTCTGATAGCTTGCTTATGTGTAAATGGATTTCAATGTGTTCTCGATGATTTCTACCACAGTTTGGATGGATAATCCCTACTGGTGTGAGGAACATGTTGCGTATTGTGATTTTTGTAACGACCCCGCCGGTCATTTTAAGAATTAACACCCCGATCCCCTATTAACTGCTTTCCCTGTGTTTGTTTCTGCTATTGTGAGTTGCCGGGAGGATTTATTTGGAGTTTCGGAGAGTTTTGGGACACTTAGTCACTAAATGATAGTTTAGGTTTTAGAATTTGGACCGTAGTCGGAGGAGTGTGAAGACGGCCTCAGAATGGAATTTCGTTGGTTCCGTTAGCTCTGTTGGGTGATTTCGGGCTTAGGGGCGCATTCGGATTGTGTTTAGGAGGTCCGTAGCTCAACTAGACTTGAAATGCCGAAAGTTAAATTTTTGAAGCGGCACCGTCTGCGTAAAAGTGGTCGCAGGTGCGGAAGCAGGGTTTTTAATGATAAGTCGCAGGTGCGACTTGGTCTACGCAGAAGCGCGACCGCAGGTGCGGTTCAAGGGCCGCAGATGCGGTTTCACTGGTCAGAAAAGGGATAGAATCGAGGGTTAAGTTTCAAAACTTGGAGAAATTGATTTGGGAGCTCGGATTGGCAATTTTGAGAGAGATTTTTCACCTGGGTGTTTTGGGTAAGTAATCCTTACTCGGTTTTGATTAATTTCCACGAATCTATGCTTAAATTCATCCTTTAAATTCGAGATTGGGGTGAAAATTTGGAGAAAAATTAGAAAAGGTTCTTAGGCCTAATTTTGGGGTTTTGATCAAGATTTTGATGTCGGATTGGAACAATTTAGGTATGTGTGAACTCGTGAGAGTGTGAGGGTGCTGAATTTGTAAATTTTACCCGATTCCGAGACGTGGGCCCGAGGGGCGTTTTGGTCATTTTTCATAATTTCGCGTATTAGCTTAGAATTAATTATTTGAATTAGTTACTTGAAGTGTTATTTACAATATGCAATTACTTTGAATAGATTTGGGCATGTTGGAGTCGGATACTCGTGGCAAGAACGTGGTATAGATTTGATTGAGCTGGTTCGAGGTAAGTGACTTGTCTAACCTTGTGTGGGGGAACTCCCCTTAGGATTTGGTGCTGTGATAACTGAAATGACTTGTACGTGAGGTGACGAGCGCGTACTTATGCTGATTGTTGAAAATCCTATTTTCCATTTAAGTATCTATATTTTGTATTTACTTCACTGTTTACACTACTTGAACTTTGAGCTTACTGTTAGCTTAGGAAAGCATGCCTAAATGACTAAATTGCCCACTTGCTCAGACTGCCTTATCTGAACTCTGTGCAGCATGCTAGGTTAGAATTACCTGTCTATTTTGATATTAAATTGAATTGAGTTGATTATTCTTGTGTTGTTGCTGCATGTTTACATTGGGACTACGGGCGGTTCCCGGTAGATCCCCCTTGTTTGTTTATTTAGGACTACTGATGTGGTATTTCAGTGGATCCCCCTGCACAGTGATATGGAGTACGGGACAACACCCGGGAGATCCACTAATTATTTACTTTTGGGGCTACAAGACGGGATCCTGGTAGACCCCCGGTTGTTATCTCTAAGTTGAGTTGTATACCTTCTGTGATTATTTGCCTTGGTTGTGGTTGTTGCTTCTCTCATTATCTGTATTTCTTTACTACTGCTCATCTTCCTTATATATTAATGTATATGACCGGTAGGGCCCTGGCCTTCCTCGTCCCTACTCGAACGATGTTAGGCTTGGCACTTACTGGGTACCGCTGTGGTCTACTCATGCCCTTTCCTGCACATGTTTTTGCATGTGCAGATCCAGGTACTACCACTCAGTCTTATCACCCTTGAGGCGAGGTGCTTACTATAGAGACTTCAAGGTATATCTGCCGCGTCTGCAGACCGAGGAGTCCCTTTTCCATTCTCTGTAGTAGTATAGCCCTTCTGTATCTCGTTGTTGTTAGACGTTTCTGGAGTTAGAGCATTTTATGTACTCTTAGCTTGTGATTCATGGGGTTCCGGATTTTGGGAGTGTTAGGTCGAAATTCTTGGATTGTTTTATGCCGGGCGGCATCTTAAACACTGTTATACTTTGTTATCTCGGTTTTTATTAGTTTCTTTTCCGCATTTGTTAGGCTTACCTAGTTGTAGAGACTAGGTGCCGTCACGACTGTTCACTGAGGGCGAACTTGGGTCGTTACAAGTTGGTATGAGAGATCTAGGTTCATAGGAGTCATGAATCACAGGCCGGTTTATTAGAGTCTCGCGGATCGGTACGGAGACGTCTGTGCTTATCCACGAGAGGCTATGTAACGGCTAAGATAATTTCACTTCATTTGAATTCCTGGTCGTGCGAGATCCTTGATATCGAAATTCTAAACTTCTGTCTTCTATTCTCTCACAAATAGTGAGGACACATGCTACTGGAGGTGACAAGACACTCGCGCCCCCTCCGAGAGCCGCCAGAGGTCGGGGCCGGGGTAGAGGCCGAGGACGCGCACGTGGTGCAGCCAGAGCACCCGCACGAGCTGCTACTGAGGAGCTACCAACAGTTCCAGCTGGAGCCTAGGCGCCTGACACGCCCACAACTACTACTACTCCAGCACTACAAGAGACTCTTTCTCAGTTTATGAGTATGTACACCACACTAGCTCAGGCAGGGTTGCTTCCCCTTGCTATAGCCACATCCCAGGCCGGGGGAGGAGTACAGAATCCCGTCGCCCGCACTCCTGAGCAGCGAGTGCATGTGGAGCAGATCCCAGAGATTATACCGGCACAGCCTGTAGCCCCAATTAAGCCCGAGGAGAGGGCAGTAGCTTCAGAGGAGGAGCAGAAGAGGCTTGAGAGGTTCAAGAAGTATCAGCCTCCTACATTCAATGGACTAGCATCAGATGATGCTCTGGTTTTTCTAGATGAGTGCTACCGCATCCTCCGTACCATGGGTATATCAGGATCGAGCCGGGTTTCCTTCACTACCTTCCAGCTTCAAGGAGCCGCCTATTAGTGGTGGCGTGCTTATGAGTTAGACAGTGCGGATGAGGCAGCTTCCCTGACTTGGACTTAGTTTTCAGATATGTTCACGAGAGATTATTTTCTTTAGAGCCTCAGGGACGCTTGGCGCGCAGAGTTTGAGCATTTGCGCCAAGGTACTATGACTGTCTCGGAGTATGCTGTCCATTTCACTGACCTTGCTAGACATGCACCAGCTTTGGTTTTTACTGTTCGCGAGAAGGTTCGCCGGTTTATTGAGGGGCTCATTCCCAACATCAGGTCTAGTATGGCTTGGGAGTTGGAGATAGATATTTCTTATTAGCAGGTGGTGAGCATTGCTAGGAGAGTAGAGGGTATGCATGCTCGGGACAGAGAGTAGAGGGAGGCCAAGAGGTCTCGTGAGTCGGGCCATTATTCTTGTGCCCGTGCCTCAGCTTCATCTCGTCATGGTAGGGGTAATATGAGTCGCCCCGTTCATTCAGCTCTTCCAGCAGCCAGTGGTATTCCAGCTCCTGCTAGACCTCAGGAGCCTTATTATGCACCTCCAGTATCTAGTACGCCTCCTACACGGGGTGTTTCCAGTGGTCAGTCCAGCAGACCTGGCCCGAGCCAGTCATAGCCGCCACATCCTCCCAGAGCTTGTTTTGAGTTTTTTGACACACGCCATATGGTGAGGTATTGCCCTAGACTTGGGGAAGGGTACACCTCCACAGACTTCTCAGCCACAGCGCGCCCCGCAGAGTTCTCAGGCTATGATCATAGCACCAGTTGCTACCCCACCTGCTCAGCCAGCTAGAGGTGGAGGTCGAGGAGGTAGAGGTCGCCCAAGAGGGGGAGGCCAGGCCAGATACTATGCCCTTCCTGCGCCCGTACTGAGGCTGTCGCCTCCGATTCTGTCATCACATGTATTATCCTGGTCTGTCTTATAGATGCATCGGTTATGTTCGATCCAGGCTCCGTTTATTCTTATGTGTCCTCTTATTTTGCCCCGCATTTCGGCGTATCTCGGGATTCCTTGAGTTCTCCTGTTTTTGTTTCTACTCCTATTGGAGATTCTCTTGTTGTGGACCGCGTTTATCGATCGTGTTTGATTGCTCATAGTGGTTTTGAGACCAGAGCCGATCTATTATTGCTCAGCATGGTAGACTTTGATATTATTCTGGGCATGGACTGGTTGTCGCCCCATTATGCTATTCTTGATTGTCACGCAAAAACCGTGACGCTGGCTATGCCAGGTGTGCCGCGAGTAGATTGGAGGGGTACCTTAGATCATACCTCCAGTAGAGTTATTTCGTTCCTTAAGGCTCGGCGTATGGTTGAGAAGGGGTGTGACGCGTATCTAACTTATGTGAGAGATGTCAGTATTGATACCCCTAAGGTTGATTCAGTCCCAGTAGTACGGGATTTTTCTGATGTGTTTCCAGCTGATCTTCCGGGCATGGCGCCCGATAGAGATATTGATTTTGGCATTGATCTGTTGCCGGGCACTCAGCCCATTTCTATTCCTCTGTACCGTATGGCTCCTCCTGAGTTGAAGGAGTTGAAGGAGCAGTTATAGGAATTGCTTGATAAGGGTTTCATTCGGCCCAGTGTATCACCTTGGGGTGCTCCTGTCTTATTTGTGAAGAAGAAGGATGGTTCTATGCATATGTGTATTGATTATCGCCAGTTGAACAAGGTTACAGTGAAGAACCACTATCCTTTGGCTCGTATTGATGACCTGTTTGATCAGTTACAAGGTGCTTGTGTTGTTTTCTAAGATTGACATGCGTTCAGGGAATATATTAGTTGAAGATGTCGGGAGCAAGATATTCTCGAAGACTGCCTTCAGGACTCGGCTTATGGTCATTATCGAGTTCCTTGTTATGTCATTTGGGCTGACAATGCCCCAGCAGCCTTCGTGCATTTGATTGCACAGTGTATTCCGGCCCATGATCTTGACTTCATTCATCATTTCTTTTGGATTGGACATTCTGGTATACTTCCCCAGAGTCGGGAAGATCATGAGCACACTGAGGACAGTGCTTTAGACTTTGAGGGAAAAGAATTATATGCCAAGTTAATCGAAATGTGATGTTTTGGTTGGATTCCGTGGCATTCTTGGGTCACGTGGTATCTAGTGAGGGAATAAAGGTGGATCCAAAGAAAGTGGAAGCAGTGCAAAGTTGGCCCAGACCATCCTCAGCTACAGAGATCCGCAATTTTCTTGTCTTGGCGGGTTATTACCATCGATTTTTTCAGGGATTTTAATCTATTGCAGCACCTATGACCAGGCTGACCTAGAAGGGTGCTCCGTTCCAGTGGACGGAAGAGTGTGAGGAGAGCTTTTAGAAGCTCAAGACA
>NW_017673443.1:27422-115070 GCF_001879085.1 Nicotiana attenuata
AGTGAATAAGACGGTTCTGTAGTTTTCATATGATGGCCCAAGTAGAGGCGGCGTGTGGTGTGATATTGGGATTTGCATGTGCAAGTATACGATTCAATTTCAAAAGGAAGGTCATGGGTTTTTGCAGCATGGACGATTTTAGATGTTGGCACTAGTTGGCATTACCTAAGAAGAGTGTACATTCAAAAGGCGCATTGAGTTTTGACTTGTGGATGCTTCATTGTTATTGCGGTACTCGCCTTGTTGATCGACTGCTGATGTTTATATTTTTCTATGTGGCATGGAAGAATTATAGAAGTATTCTCGTGAGGATGATTATGTATGAGGATGTGTATCCTACATCGGGTCGAATTTGTTGACTCAGCATCGTTATTGCGGAAAGGTGTGCCGTTTAGTTAGAGTTGAGCTTGTTCCTATTCTGATATGTTCTATGTGTTACTCCTCTATGCTACGAAGGGTGGCGATTCGTTGCTAATAGGCGCACATGATGTAGTTCTGTTTGGGCCTTGTAGCGAAATTTGAGAGAAATGGTTATTGGGGTGTGGAATGGTTGATTACGCCTTGGTTATGGCCTTTTCCGGTTGTGGTATATTGTGATGCTTGCTTCTCCATAGTTATGGTCATGTACTTCGTGTACTTGATGTCGAATTGTGTGTGGTTGTTGATTTTGAGCATTGTGGAATGAGGTATCTCATATGGACCGGTGTCTGGATGGGTCACGCATTGCAGCAAAGTTATGTTGGGATATGATCCTTTGTGATATATTTGTATGTTTTGGTTCAACTATGTGTGATGGGTTTGTAGCATTGCACTGTGGTGGTACTTGTTGAGATTCCGGGACGGTTCTCTCATTTAAGTCAGTTTCCATGTTTGAGTTCATTTGAATTGTTGCTTATTGATGCACAGATTGCACGATTTGTGGCTTAAGGTTGTATTGGTGTGGCATGTCAGTAGAGTGGCTGTGCTTGATGAGATAAGGTCATTGGACCTAGAATGGGTGCTGTCGAAATTGATTGCGGTATAATTGGAAGGATAATGTCACTGATCGGCTTAGAAATTGGCTATGGTTCTTGTCGAAAGAGGGAGTGCTCCCTGACTTGTTGATCTAATGAGTGGTTATGAGTTTCTGCATGTTTTTCACCATCGGTAGTGTACAAAGTTTGTGAAAGAGGTTTAATTCGATATGAGGTTTACCACCGGTATCGGGTTATTTTTAAGCAGTTACGGTGATTAGAAATTATTGCTACGAGTATGCGAGTTGTGTGGTATATCATGTGATTACATCTTGGGTTATGGTTATGGATTGACACTACTTGTTCAGACTTATACCGTGTGTAGATGTGAGATTCGAGTCTTGAGAAGAATTTTTGATGTTAGAAATTGGGTTCCAAGGTTTATAGGCTAAGGATAAATTAATGATTTTCAGTTATTTTGTGTTGTCAGGCCGATATGGAAGAGGCTGACATGAGATCAACACCGGATATGTACATGGTAAGGTTACACGGCGATTTGACGACTTATGAACAACTCTGGCATGTTCGTGGACGAACGTATATTTTAGTGGGGAGAATGTAATGACCCGACCGGTCGTTTTGAGCATTTGCATTCCGCTCAGCTACTTGAAGTCTTGAGAAGCTTCATACGATGTATTATGACTTGTGTGAATCGTCGGCTTTGGTTTTCAGGTGTCTAGGAATTAGTTTAGAAGAATGAATTTCATGATTTAAGCTTTCAGTTGGAAGAGTTGATCAAGTTTGACTTTTTAGTATTTGACGTCGGAATGAAGTTTTGATGGTTCTGTTAGGTCCGGATGGTGATTTTGGACTCGGGCTTATGCCTGGATTTGTATTTGGATATTCGAAAATTTTAGGGTTTGAAATGTTCATAAGTTTGACCGAGAGTTGACTTTGATGATATCGGGTTCGAATTATGGTTCTGGGTATTTGAATAGCTTCATTATGTCATTTGAGACTTGTGTGCAAAATTTGAGCTCATTCCGGCTTGATTTGATTTGGTTCGGCACAAGTTCTGGACGTTGAAAGATTCAATGTTCATTAAGTTTTATTTAGGTGCGATTCGTCGTTTTGATATTGTTATGTGTGATTTAAGGTTTCGACTAGGTACGTATTATGTTTCCGGACTTGTTGGTATATTCGGACGAATCGCGAGGGGCTCGAATGAGTTTCGGACGAGGTTCGGATCGTTTTGGATTATTTTGGCTAAGGTACTTTGTGGCAGGATCTGGTGTGATCGCACCTACGGTTGATTTTGCATAGGTGTGACTGATGCAGAAGCGGGTAAGAGATCGCGCCTACGTAAAGGGCTGAGTTTTGGGAGCTCCCTTGATACGAGAAATGGGCCGCACCTACAGAAGCGGTGCGTTGGGGCGCAGGGGCGAGGAGTTGCGCAGGTGCGATGGCAATGCCGCATCTGTGGGCGCGCAAATGCAAAGTGAAATTCCGCAGATGCGACGCTAAGTGGGTTCAGAGGTTCGCGCAGAAGCATGATTTTAACCACAGAAGCGGAGGTCGCAGGTGCGACAATATGACTGCATATGCGAAAATGGCTGGGCAGAAGCTATAATTTCGAGGGTTGATCATTTTATTCATTTTTGGGAAATTGGAGCTCGGTTTGGGAGACTTTGGAGAGGAATTTCACCACACAAATTGGTGCAAGCATTCTTGACTCACTTGTGATTATATTTCATGAATTAATCTTCATTTCCGGCGTATAATTATTGATTTTTAAAGAGAAATCAGAGGAATTTTCTATTATTTCATAAAATAAATTTTTCGATTTTTGAACATCGATTCATAGTCTAATTTGAGTGAAATTAATATGGATGGACTAGTAATTGAATGGGTTATCAGATTTTGTGAGTTTCGTCGGGTTACGAGGTGCGAGCCCGGGTTTGAATTTTTTGCTGACTTCGGGGTTTTAATTATAGATTCGAGAATTATCATTTGGAATTGTTTCCTTAGTCATTAATTGATGTAATCGAGTTGCTTTTGGCTAGTTTTTAGCCGTTCGCAGGTTGATACGTGCGGGATGGAACTTCTAGAATAATGTTGGCTTGGTCAGTATTGGATTCGACTTGTTCGAGGTAAGAATCCTATCTAAACTTGGTTGAGGTAGTAGTTGCCTGAATTATTCGTGATAGCTACGCGCTATGAGTGCGCATATGTGTGTGGTTTGAGCCCATGTGCGAGCACCGGGGTAATTATTCATGCTCGGTGAAATTCTTAGGCTATGATATGCCTACAATTGACTATTAAGCTTAAAGCTATAATGTTTTCTCGTATTGTACCGTTGTTGTGAACTATCTTAGCCATACTTGAGCTTACAAAGTCGCTAATTCCCTGAATAAACTTCGTAGTTACTATTTCTGTGATAACTTGCCGATTTGAGCTATGATAGCACACTTTGCACATGCCTACACTATAGCATGCTATTTACACCAGTTCAGGAGCATGAGAATATTATGTCATTTGTCATATACATGTATACTTGTTTAATTGCTCCTGCATGATATGTTTGGACTAAAGGCTTGTGACTATGTCGGGCGGATTATATTAATGGCACGTGAGTTGTCCGTACAGATCCAGATATCTATATTATTAGCACGTGAGTTGTCCGTGCAGCACATGAGTTGTCGGTTCAGATCCAGTCATTTATATTATTAGCACGTGATTTGCCCGTGTAGCATGTGAGTTGTCCGTGCGCATCCAGATTTTTATATTATTAGCACGTGAGTTGTCCGTGCAGCACATGAGTTGTCCGTGTGGATCCAAATATTGATATATTAGCACGTGAGTTGTCTGTGCAGCACGTTAGTTGTCCGTGCGGATCCAGATATGATATTATAGCACGTGAGTTGTCCGTGCAGTACGTGAATTATCGGTATAACACGTGAGTTGTCCGTGCAGCACGTAAGTTATCCGTGCGGATCCAGACATTGATATTATAGTACGTGAGTTGTCCGTACGGTTGATATTATAGCACACAAGCTGTCCATGAAACACGTGAGTTGTCCGTGCGGTTCATATTATTAGCACGTGAGTTGTCCGTGCAACGAGTGGACACGGGTTTGTTTGGATCAGGTTGTGTGCCGCAACAGACTGATAATGGATAATGGTATCTTATATTTACTAGCAATTTGTTTGACTGTTTACCTGATTTACTTGCACATCTTCCTTATATGTTAGATCCTTGATTGAGCAGAATACTTGAAAACAGAGAATTGTGAATATCAAAGTGGTTTTACCTGAGATTTTCCTGATTTGATTTTATTTGTTCTATACTAGCAAAAATTTTGAACAACACAGGTGTTAGAGAGTATCATCAATAGTTCTTGCTTCTTTTACCTCACCGAGGTTAGTTAGGACACTTATTGGGTTCATGGGATCGGTTATACTAGTACTACACTTCTGTACCTTGCGTGTAGATTTTGGATACTGATGTTGTTGTGTATGGCGGGAGCTGGCATTGAAGATGTACCTGCATTTCGGTCATAGCTACCTCTTATTCTGGGTAGCTATAAAATTTTAATCTGTTCGTGTATATTTCAGATAGATGATGTATTTATTTCATACCAGTTGCAAATTCTAAATCTTACAAGCTCATGATTTGTACTACCAGTCCTTGGGAATTATATTAAAGTTCAGTTATTTCATCACTTATTTTCTCAGTAAATTTCAATTGAATTGGATTATTGTTAATTGGCTTACCTAGCGGGTTGGGTTAGGTGCCATCACGACTAGTTGGAGTTTTGGTCGTGACAACCACATACCTCCAAAATTCAACTTGGATCTCATCTGTCCTGGTTGCTCTGCCCCTGCTCATCTTACTCCTTGCCCCCGCAATCTCCTCGAAACTCAAGCGCCTACAGTACCTAAAATCACAATGGCTCTCGGAGTGCTCCAAATCGCCCGTCATAATGCTCCTATCCCCCTCTTCATTCAGAAGTTCATGGAAGTAAGTCTGTCACCTTCGCTTGATCTGTGCCTCCTCCATTAAAACTCTGCCATTCTCATCTTTGATGCACCTCGCTTGGTCTAGATCACTAGCCTTTCTCTCCCTCGCTTTAGCCGGCCAAAATAACTTTATGCCCCCGCCTTTGTCCCTTAGTTCTTCATACAAATGAGCACACACTGCAGTCTTAGCTTCCGTGACCGCCAACTTTGCCTCCTTCTTAGCCTTCTTATACCCTTCTTACTCTTCATGCATAAGAAAATTTCTTGGCAGTCCAGGAAGATATCTTTGTCACGACTCAAATCCCATCAATGATCGTGATGGCACCTAACTCAAATCTTCTAAGTAAGTTAACATCCAAACTTAACCAAAATAAGATAAATACATGATAAGCTACTGTCATGATATAAATAACATACAATAAGTCTCATAACATCAACAAAAATACTATAATAATCTCCCAAAATCCGGGTAGTACAAAGTCATGACTACTACGAGGAATAAACTCGAGTCTCAAAAAATACAAGAGTACTGTCTAAAATAAAATAAACATTATGATAATGAAAAGAAGGTGACTTCAAGGGTCTGTGATTGATCAAGCAGCACTACCTCGAGTCTCCCGAGTCAACTACTGGGCACCTTTCTGAGATCCACTAGTGTTATTGCTAGAATATGCACAAAATGTGCAAAAGTATAGTATGAGTATAATCGATCCAATGTACTCAGTAAGTATCAAGACTAACCTTGACAAAAAAATGGTGAGATTTAATTCATAAGATACACATTAACAAATAAACACGTTCAGTTCATGCATATATATATATATATAAAACAAAACAATAGAGAGAAATGTACAAAACTGCAAGGGAGTGTAGCCACAAAATTTAGGTGTAAGCATGAATCCTCCTTTCTCGTCTATCAATTCAGTGCATGTACCAGAGACATCAAGTAACATGTATAGAAAATAAGCACATATAGCATGTATAATGCACGATGTGAATTAAAAGATTCACTTAGATAAATAAAGTTTCCACCTTTACGCCCAACTCATTAACTGGTATCATCATAGTCCGATACTTATCAATATCACACATACTCTATGTGTATGCCTCCAAGAGAGAAAACAAGAGGACGGTCCTAGGGATATTGATCCATATCCACATACTGCACGGCATAAACGTCGTGCTATAACATCAGTCCATTTCACAATAACCACATGGCATAAATCATGTGCCAAGACAATATACATCGGCTCATAATGTCTAAATATGCTATAACCATAACAATCCGAATCAATTTTTTTTATCTCTGAGGATGCATGCATATGCTTACGAAATAGCTAATAAGATGCACAAGGGCATAATAGATAAAGATGCAGATTGTGTTCATGATATAAAGTATGACTATGCTAAACCAAGTATAATAATAAACTCAAAAATAGCATGTCGTGACCAAATAAGATGTCATCGCCTAAATATGATTTCTAGCATGATAAAATAGGTCCACATAATCATACAATCAAATAAAGCATATGTCAAGAAGAATGCAAAATCAAATAAGGCATAAAGAAGCCTAAAGTCAACCCCAAGCATGAATTAACCATGAAACCTGCATATACGCTCGTTACCTCGCATATACATTTCCCCAAATACGTTAGAATTAGGAAACAAGGTCATTTAATAAGGTATTTTTATATAAACCAAGATTAGGCAAGAGACTAACCTCTTTCGGAACAAGCTTCAACTGTCTAGTAAGCCCTTCCCTTATCTGTGACCTCCAAAAGCTCAAAATCTAGCCAACTAATACTTAACGAGGTCAAATAAAGTCATTGAAACCAATTCCAAACAATAAAGATTCAATCTTAATCAAATCTCAAAAGTCAATAAAAAGTCAACCCCGAACTATATGTTTGAAACCCGAGTCTATGGTCCGATTTTGTCGACCCATAACTCCACGAGTCCAAATATGTAATTAGTTTATAAGTTTTAGGAAAAAACATCAAATTTGACTCTTTGATTTCATATTTTAGGCATAAAGAACAATGGAAAATTAAGATATATGATCAAATTCAAGAAAGAATTACTTACTCTCAAGTTTGGGGTAAAAATCTCCTAAACATTTATCTACTCCCAAAGTTTAGATCTCAAAAATGGTGAAAATAGAACAAATCCTGACTTGGGAAAATAATAAGTGAGTCTGTCATGTGACCACCATAGGTGTAGACCATAGCACCGCAGGTGCAACCTCGCTGGTGCAATCCACGCACCATAGGTACGACCTCTCCAGCCCTAGCCCTTTACCGCAGATGCGAACCCATGTCCACAAATTCGACCTCCGAATTGCCGCCTCAACAGCACAGGTGCAGCAACACCAAACATCGGAAAATTCTGTTAGTTCAGAATGATTCGAAGCCATCCCGAAACTCACCAGCCCCGGGACCCTATCCAATCATCATAACAATTCAGTATTCCCTATACAAACTTGTCCTAAGGCTCATAAAAGTAAAAACAACATCAAGACAAGAATAGATAATCAAACAAAAACCTCAAACTTTCTTAATATAAAATTTTAACTTTCGACTAAAAGTGTCGAATCAACCTCGGGTCGTCCGAGACCCAAACCAAGTATATATAAAAGTCCAAAATAATCATAAGAACCTATTGAAACCTTCAAAATACCAACCCACGGGCGTTTACTCATAATATTAATTTTGATGAACTCTTGCAACTTTAAGCCTCGATTTAGCATCAACTAAGTGTTCCAAATTATTCCCGAACATCTCGAAACGCGAACCATCCATCTTTTCAAGTCATAAATTATCAAACTAACATACAGGAAGTCTCAAATAAGAGAATAATATTTTAAAACTCCAAACGATTAGTCAGATCGTTACAATATTAGCCATAATTTTTTCAATGAGAGGTTACCATTGTACTATATCAAGTTTCTTTGTATCCGATGGCACCCCTAGATACTTGAATGGAAGTTTTCCAAGGAAATAACCCATTTGTTGTAAAATTTATGTTTTATTAGTAGCTTGAACCCCTCCAAAATATATGGCACTCTTTGACAAATTTGCACGTAGTTCAGAAGTAGAGAAGAAAGATTGAAAACATTGATACTGCTTGAATATATCACCCCTCTCAAATAATAATATATGTTCAAAAAATCTAAGGTGGGTGATGCCCAATTTTACACATTTTGGATGAAATTTATATTTCTTCTAATGCTTTAATCCACTAGATAACATGCTCAATCACTCCATGACTATAGCAAAAATGAAAGGAGAAATTAGGTCTCCTTGCATTAAGCCTTTAGTTTCAAGAAAAGGTTTTGCTAGTTCTCCATCGAAAAATATTGAGTAGCTCACTGTCGTGATACAGTTCATCACCTAAACAAGAAATTTATCAGGGAAACCCAAGCATTTGTGCAAGATACACCCATTCTATCGAGTCATATGCTTTCATCATATCCACCTTAATCATACGTCTAGGAGAGATATGCTTTATGTTATAAGCTTTTACAAGCTCATGTTCCAAAATAATATTATTTGCTATCCTTCTTATTATCTCATGCGGACCCTATCAAGAATTTATAAAATCTCATTATCTCCTTCATAATTGCTACTGGATCAGTTAGTCTCACCCCTATGAAGGAGTGATTAATAATTTTTTTGACCAAATTTATTTTCCATTTTCCGTTATTTATTTTTCTTTTTCTTGATATTTTCGCGCGGATTTTATTTCGCGTATAATTTCCTGACGCTTTAACGGTCATTTTTTATTTTAAAATTCACGACCAAATAGAAATGTTTTCTGCCGAAATGGTACCTCATGTGAACAGGTACCTTCGCACCTATTCAACCCAGACTGTTTGGCTATAAATTTAGAGGTTTATCCTGACTTTCTGACTACCAAAATCTGCATACTCTCCCCTCTCTCTTCTGCATTTCTGCATTGTTTTCCAACATCAAAACATAAGCATCAGTGTGGTTTACTGTTGTTTGTTGAGTTCAACGAAGTTCTGTAATTTCCGTTGCCGGTATTACAGAATAGTTGTTCCATTCCGTCTTGGGAGGAATTAATCCAAGAATCTTGAAAAACAGTGAGGGGATTAAATATTTTTATGGAAACACAATTTTCTGTTAGGCTCGGAACTTTATTCATCTTATTCTATTTCTGCTTCTTGTTTCTGGTTTCGCTTTATTTTGCCGAAATTATATTTTTGAATACAGATACTAACAAGCTTAAGGAATTTACCTTTTATATTATATATTCATCTTACTTTCTGCTTTGGGAGATCAAAATCCTAGCGGTTTTTTACTCCCATCTTGGAGATTAAAATTTTCAGATTTTTTACTTCACCTTGAGATTAAAGTCTTTGTGACTTTCTACTCAATCCGAGATTAAAATTCTTGTGATTTTCTACTCTGTTGTTTATATAGGTTTGAAGATATAAAAACTTCACCGACTTACTAATTCTGGTTGTGTCAATTTGTTTTACAGAAAAATTATAAAATGTATGGAACAAAAAAATGGTTCTGTTGGGACTACTGTTGTTGCAATGGCTACTGCATCTTCAAGTCGCAAAATGCATGCACCGGCGATGGCACCAGCGAAAAAGCCCAGAAAATTTTCCGGCGTGGACTTTAAGCGTTGGCAGCAGAAATGTTCTTCTACCTGGCCACACTCAGTTTGTAGCGCTTTATCAGCGAGGACGTTTCAGTTCTGGGAGAAGAAACTCCTGAAAGTAAGCGATTTGTGGTGACGGAGGCATGGGCATTCTGAATTCTTATGCAAATATTATATTTTATGTTGCTTGGAAGACGGCTTGTACAATATTCATAGCATCATGAAAACATCAAGAGAGTTTTGGAATGCTCTTGAAAAGAAGTACAAGACTGAATATGCTGGACTTAAGAAGTTTGTGACCGCCAAATTTTTGGATTTCAAAATGGTTGACGGCAAATTTGTCATAAGGCAAGTCCAAGAATTGCAAGTTATTGTTCATGACCTCCTTGCTGAAGGTATAAACCGAGTCAATATTTTTATTCAAGATATTGATTATTTTACTAATTATAAATTTATGATTGAAGGTATGGTCATAAATGAAGCGTTTCAAGTTACAACATTTATTGAAAAGTTGTCTCCGCTATAGAAGGACTTCAAGAATTACTTAAAACATAAGTGCAAGGAGATGACGCTTGAAGACCTTATTGTTCGTCTACGGATTGAAGAGGAAAATAAGGCCGCTGAAAAGAAGTCCTGTGGTAACTCAATAATAATGGGAGCAAATATTGTTGAGGAAGCGTCTACAAGCAACAGAAAGAGAAAGAAGCCGTCTGGTCCAATGAATTATCCGAGCAAGAAGAAGTTCAAAGGTAATTGCCACAAATATAGAAAGGTTGGACATAAAGCTGTGGACTGCCCATCTAAGAGGGACAAGAAGAAGAGTCAAGCAAACATGGTTGAAAAGAATGACGAAATGGAGGACTTATGTGCCATGCTATTTGAATGCAGCTTGGTAGGAAATCCCAAGGAGTGGTGGATTGATTCTGGAACCACTCGCCATGTTTGTGCTAACAAAGAGTTATTTGCCTCTTATGTTCCCGTAGGGCCCGATGAGACTATCTTTATGAAAAACTCCGCAACAGCAAGATTTGAAGGAGTCGGGAGGATATCTTTGAAGATGACTTCGGGAAAAGTTGTGACTCTAAACAATATTCTCCATGTTCCTGAAATTCGCAAGAATTTGGTCTCTACTGGACTTCTTATCAAGAATGAAATTAAGTGTGTGTTTGTTTCTGAAAAAGTTGTAATAAGTAAGAATGATGTGTATGTAGGAAAAGGTTACCTAACTGAGGGCCTTTTCAAGTTGAATGTAATAGTTATTGATATCAATAAAGTTCAAGCATCTTCTTACTTACTTGAGTCAAATAATTTATGGCATACATGTTTAGGTCACGTCAACTTCAACACTATACGGAAAAGTGGTTAACTTGAAAGTATTGCCTAAATTTGAATGCGATAATTTGAAATATCAAATATGTGCAGAATCTAAGTGTGTTAAACATCCTTATAAGTTGGTTTAAAGGAATTCAAATCTTTTAAACTTAATTCACACAGATATTTGTGACATGAAGTCAATACCATCTTGTGGTGGAAAAATGTATTTCATAACTTTTATTGACGGCAGTACTAAATATTGTTATATTTACTAACTTAATAGTAAAGATGAAGCAATTGAGGCATTCAAGCAATACAATAATAAAGTTGAAATGCAACTAAGCAAAAGATCAAAATGATAAGAAGTGATAGGGGTGGCTTATGAATCACCTTTTGAAGAAATATGTTGGGAATATGACATTATTCACCAAACAACTGCCCCTTAGTCACCGCAATCTAATGGAAATACAGAAATAAAGAATAGAATGTTAAAGGAGATGATGAAGGCCTTGTTGATAAGTTCAGGTTTACCCTATAACTTGTGAGGGTAAGCTATTCTTACAGCTAATCAAATAATTAATCGAGTTCCCCATAGAAAAACGCAATCCATATGAAAAATGGAAAGGTTGGAAACCCAATTTAAAATATTTTAAAGTGTGGGGGTGTTTGGCTAAAGTGCAAGTTCTTAAACCTAAAAGGGTGAAGATTGGACCGAAAACGGTTGATTGCATTTTCATAGGATATGCAAGAAATAGTAACACATATTGTTTTCTAGTTCATAAATCAGAAAATCCCGACATTACTATTAATACGGTAATCAAATATGATAATGCTGAATTCTTGACAATATTTATCCGTATAAAAATGAACGTGAGTCGTCTAATGAAAAATCTAAGCGACCTCGAGAAGAAGCAAAGCAAAGTATGTTTAATCAGAAAAATTCAAGACGTAGTAAATGTCAAAGGACAACTACTTCCTTTGGACCAAACTTTCTGACATTTTTATTGGAAAATGAGCCTCAAAAATTTAAAGAAGAAATGTCTTCCCCGGAAACACAATATTGGAAAGAGGCAGTCAAAAGGGAGATAGAATCCATATTAAGTAATCATACTTGGGAATTGGTTAATCTTCCTCCAGGAATAAACCTTTGGGTTCTAAGTGGATTTTTAAAAGAAAAATAAAAGTTGATGGTATTATTGACAAATATAAAGCAAGATTAGTTGTCAAAGGGTTTAGACAACGGAAGGTCTTTATTATTTTGATACAAACTCACCGGTAACGAGGATTACATCTATTCAGGTGTTAATAGTGTTAGCCGCCGTGTATGGTCTTGAAATCCATCAGATGGATGTGAAGACAACCTTCTTAAATGGAGATTTGGAGGAAGAAATTTATATGGAACAAACTGAAGGGTTCATGGTTCTCGGAAAAGAAAAGAAGGTGTGCTGACTTGTTAAGTCACTTTACGGGTTGAAACAAGCACCCAAACAATGGCATGTGAAATTTGACCAAACATTAATGGCAAATGGATTTAAGATTAATGAGTGTGATAAATGTGTTTACATTAAAAACACTCCAAATCATATAGTCATTGTATGTTTATATGTTGATGATATGTTAATAACGAGCAAAGATATTGCGGATATAAATGCTACTACGCAAATGCTTGCTAGCAAGTTCGATATGAAAGACTAAGGAGTTGCTGATTTAATTCTAGGAATTAAAACCAAAGGACTCCTCAAGGACTGACATTGTCTCAATCTCATTACGTTAAAATGGTACTTGAAAAATTCAAGTGTCACACCTCCTTTTTTCACTACACCCCGTAAAGGGCGTAAAGGAGTTTTTCCACTTAAAGGACAATCGGAACGGGATTTATTTATCAAGATTTCAGAGTCGTCACTTGGGAGATTAATGGTGTCCCAAGTCACCGGTTGAATCCCGAACTGAGGAAATTATGACTCTGTTTAACAGTCCGCGATCCAGAAATCCGAGTAAGGAATTCTGTTAACCCGGGAGAAGGTGTTAGGCATTCCCGAGTTCCGTGGTTTTAGCACGGTCGCTCAACTGTCATATTCGGCTTATTTGCCTGATTTTACAACATGTTTTAGTCTATGTGCTTTTTAACTTTGAACCGCTTGTATTATTATTATTTCAAGAAAATTGCAACGTCGTGAAAACACGTCTCGAACCGCGTCACATGAATGCACCCGCGATGTTTGACACATTTCGACTTCGTTGGGATTTGGATTTGGGTCACATAAATGTGCACCCGTATTTAGGAAGGTAAATTATTTAAAAGATGTGCCTAAAGTAGCTAACGTGTTACTATCTTTGGGGAAAGCCGTGAAATTCGCTAAACGGCTTATCCCGAAGTCTAAATATTTTAATAGAGACATTTAAAGAGGGCCCCGCAATTTATGCATTTTGTTCTAGCGGGGCTCACCTCGTTTTAGTTCAAAGGCCAACCTAAAGAGGAACTATAATTTTCTATTATGTTGTCTCTAAAATAAAAGAAAGAGGCTCTAATTAATTCGCATTATTAACTGAAAATCAATGGAGGCAGCCCAAGGATGGTTTTCAATAAATTGGGCCTCCTTATTCACGCGAGTTGATTAAAGGCATTGAAACATGGGCCTGGAACATGCTATTGTAGGGCCCCAAAGATTGGTCTCATTTTGATTATACTACTGCGCCTGTTATTGAGGGGGTTAGGCCCTACAACGGTTAATCACTCATGTACTGTAATTCAAATTAACAAGAGAATGTGAATAATGAAAATCTTAACCTTAGATTCATGCAACACTGGTGGATTCATAGACTTTATGACATGAAATTCGAGCAGAGTCAGATTTATATACACAACCATGATTAATCTAGCAAACAGAAAATTAACTACAGCTAGTCATGAAATTATTCTATCAAACGACTGTAAAATTAAATACGACTAACGTTCGACTCATGAAGCTCACACAAACTCAAGAAATAGCAATTAACACAGTCCAATTAGTACATAAATGAGCAAGGATCTGGAAGTAAACTACATCAAACTTATGCTTCCATTCTTCACACAGATTCGCTTCTTCACATTTCTAGCTCATAGTCATCAGAGATACAATTGTGTACCTGGAATTGAAATAGACGATGAGATACAGGTGTCAGCTACAGCAGTAGCGAATAACAACCCAAAATCACAGCAGTGGATCAATTTTAACTCCAAAATACCACAACAAACCAAGGTCAATTTGTAGAAGAATAAACCGTGACAAACTACTGAAAATAGATCAATCTAGGACCAAGTAAACTCGAATTCAACCCAGGACTGCTTATTACCAGCAAATACCCAAACACAGCTTGACTAATACTCGAGACCACTTGCAATTGATCCTTAGAAAATTAAAAGCTAGAATGAATAGCTAACTTGCAACCAATCTGAAAGAGATTTTGATGGAACAGTACTTCTTTTGAATTTTCTGTTTCTTCTCTTTTTTTTGGTTTTCGAAGGTTTGGAATTTGAAATTCAAAATTAGACCTGAAGCTTGTTGAGCACTTTTGAGGGAAATTTTCAGATATTCTCGACTTCTTCATGAAGGTAGTAAAGGCTGCCTTATATAGGCAAAACTAATGGGCAGCCCTTAATTTCTATTTCCCTTTCAGTCCTTGTTTATTGGCCCATTTAGCCCCCTACTTATCGACTTGTTACACAAGTAAGCACACTATATTTTCCTAAAATTCCTAATTGGACCCCATTCTAGAATGTTTTAGGAAGTTCTAGATCTATTGCTAAGGTTCTTTATCCCTGAATTGCCCTAACTACCCTCGACTTATCCCCAAAATTACTGATGTAGGACAGCTATACCCAAACAATTCCTAAGATCTGAATTTCAGCTTCAAAATGCAATCCTAATTCAAACTATTAACTAACCTATTCATTGAAACAAATTAACAACATCAATCAACCAAACTAATCACAAGCTAAACTTAATCAGAATTGATGACACTCAAACAATTACTGACTAAACAGAATCATAATTGAGACCTAATACTACAAATCATTATTTAAACAGAGAAATTGAAACAAATCTTAACACCTAAAATCTAAGATGAACAGGCAGATAACGATAAAAATGAAACGAATATGGAATGAAATTGAAGAAGACTTTGTCGATTTCCAGATTAACACTTATTAACAACTAGAATAACACCAAAAGGAAAAAGAAAAAGGAAAACAAAAAAGAAACTCACCGTTCAATAGACCAATTCTGGACTCGAACTTAGCCCACTTCGGTGAGATTTTGAGTGCCAATGAAGCCGGGTTCCACACGAGGAATGCAAAGTAGTCACATGGTATCGATTTGGAGTGGTTTGGGTCAATTAGGGTTTTGGCCGGAAAATATTCAAATCAAAATTCGAAGGGGTGGGGATTGATTCGAGGGAAAGTGAGTGCGTATTTGGAAAGAAGGGGACGAGGGGAGTTAGGGGTGTAAATTTGGGGTCATTTGGAAGGGTGTCGCCGCCGTGCACGGCTGTGGCGGCGCTAGGGTTTGGTATATTTGGGGCATTTGGTTAGGATTTGGGATAAATGGGGGGTGGATTCGGAAATATGGAAATGAGGAGAGGGGATGATGTGAATTTGGGAGGATTTGGACAACTGCCGCCGCCGTGGGCGATTTCCGGCGGCGGCATGCGGTGGTGTTACAGGGTCTGTGGATAGGGTGTGTTTGAAACGATGAAACGGGGGTTGGGGGTGTTCCGACCATTTTATATTATGTTTACCCCAGTTCCCCACCGTTGATCCAATCAACCTCGACGGTCCAGATTAAAACGACCAAACGACGTCGTTTGGATTATGTGGGGGCAGGCCGGGTGAGGGTTATGGTTTTGGGCTTGGGGCGAGTTTTAATTGGTTTGGGCTGGGCAAGATGGCCCAATTTTGGTCTTCCTATTAAGACATCTCTTTTTAATTTATTTTCTTTTGTTTTCTCCTTTTATTCTCTTTTATTTATTTTTGTATTTCATTTTGTACTTTCCTGATTTTATAAAAATGCAAAAATTAAAATGAAACCTAATTTATTTCTAAAACAAAGCTAATTAATTCCTACAAAATTGATTAAATCCTATTTAAAAGTAGACTCAACAATTAACAATTAAAAATGCGAAAGTGGACTATTTTTGTTATTTTCTTCATATTTGTTCTAAAAATAACTTAACCACTAATTAATCCTAAAATATGAAATTAAATCCTAAATGCAAATGTCAAGTGTATTTTTTTATATTTTTCATATGAATTAACATGCACAAATAAAATGCAAACAATTAACATAAAATGTCACAAAATTGCAAAATAATGAAAAAAATCAATTTGTTTGAATGTTGGGAATAATTCATATAGGGCAAAAATCATGTGCTCACAGCTTCCCCTCTTTGCTCGGGAACACGAAGAGTTCTCGAGCAAAGATAAGTGAGCGGATACGAGCGATTTTNTGAATTTTGAATCTCCAAGTTTCAGATCTGTTGAAATTGCAGAGACGTAGTTTTGACGGGGGGGGGGGGGGGATTTTGGGGTTTTCAAACTTGCAAATGTATGCAAGGGCATGCCCTTTTATAGGCACAAATGAGTGAGTATCAGATTTCAGTTTTTCTTCTAAGGTCCTTCTTTAATTTCAGTTGTTGTCCCTCATTTTTAAACCTGCTACTCAAGGAAACACCCTGAGTTTTCTGAAATATTCACTAAGGTCCTATTCTAGAAAGGTCTAAACTATTCTAGTGTGATCTACCATGCTCTACCCAATACCAAATACCTAAACTACCTTTTAATACTTCTAAAATTACTTAACCCAAACCCCTACCTACGATTATCTAGTTAACAATCTTCAACAAACCAAACACACAGTAGGGTGATCAATTGCTGATGAGTTAAACCATCTTAATCAAAGACTTGAAACCAAATTAACTATAAACTGAATTTAATCAGACTTAACAACACGAATCAAGCAGATAAGGATCAAAAAATGAAACAGAAATAAAGAAGAGTCATTGATTTCGGACTGACAATTATTACCAAACAAAATTAAGAAGCTACATAGTCATGGAAGGTTAGTGAACATCAAGGAAAAAGAAAAATAAAAAGAAACTAAGCTCGAAAACTCACTGACTCGCTTTGAGACTCCGGTCAAATTTCCAAATTCGAACACGACCAACTCCGGCAGAAATAAAGCTCGATTGATGACCAATTCACTACAAGGAAGGTTAAAGGGTCATTTGGTATCAAATTGGTGAAGTTTGGGGCAATTAGGGTTTTGGCCGGAAAAATTTATACTGATATTCGAGCAGTTCCGGCGGGATTCGTGGGATGGGGTTAAGGGGGTTTGATAGAGGAGATTTAGGCGGTTCTAGGGTGTAAATTTGGTGGAGTTTGGGACCGGTGGCGTCATGGCCGGAAAATCTTCGAATGAAGATTCGACGAGTTTAGATGAGATTCGAAGGAAAAGGCCAGTGGATTTGGATAGAGCGGGGGAAGGGGAGTTCATGGTGTTATTCTGAGGTTGATTGGAGACGGCGGTATCTTCGCCGGCGACGGCGACGGCGGGGTCGGTGGTGTTACAGGAGATATGTACGAGGAAGAAGGAATGTGTTTTAGGGTTTAATTAAGATTTCGGACAGTTATATTATTAATCAAGAAAAGATGTGAGCCGTTGGATCAGGGGTGATGGGCGGCCTGGATTAATCCTAACTTAAAACGGGGTCGTATAGGGGAGTGAAGACTTGGACCGGGCGGGGCAAGGTGTGGGCCTAGACGTGGGTTGCTCTTTTGGGCCATCCGGATTTGTTTTTTTTTTTTTTAACAGGCCCAATTTGGGCAACCCCTTTTTCTTTTGTTCTTTTCTTTACTTATTTGCTTTTGTTTTATTTTTTTGTTTTCATTTTGTATTTTTTTTTATATTTTTCCTGATTTTATAAAAATGCTAAAAATTAAAATAAAGTCCTAATATATTTCAAAGTTAAACTAATTGACTCCTAAAATTGTTTAAAATCTATTTCGTGACGAATTCACAATTTAAACAATGAAAATGCAAAAGTGAACTATTTTTGTTATTTTCCTCGTATTTGTTCTAAAACGAATTAACCCCTAATTAATCCTAAAATATGAAATTAGATCCTAAATGCAAATGTCACGTGTATTATTTTTTTTTTTATATTTTCCATATGAATTAAATGCACAAATAAACTGCAAACAATTAACACAAAATAACACAAAATTCACAAAATTGCAAAATAATGGAAGAAGTCATTTTGTTCGAATTTTTGGGAATAATTCACTTAGGGCAAAAATCACGTGCTCACAGCTTCCCCTCTTTGCTCGGGAACACGAAGAGTTCTCGGGCAAAGATAAGTGAGCGGATACGAGCGATTTTTGCCCGTTTGAATATTCCGTGTGAAGCATTTTTGAAAACCGTCTGACCGAACCCTGCTTCAAAGGTTGCCTACATATCCTTGGCTATAAAGGAATCAGGTCAGTGTAGTTCTGGAAGGTTTGGTAGTTGGGACTACCAGGGCTGTGATTTCACTGCTGTTGCTGCTGTTACTGCTTGCTGACCTCCTTATTACACCATATTTAAATAAAAAGAAGCTAGCCTAAGCTATGATCTGCAAATTACAAAAAGGGTCCTATCTATGTCTTCTAACTTGCTTTTTGTGTTGCCTTGAACTTGTATTCTTCCACTGGAATTCTTTTGTTGCTACCTTGAATTGCGTTCTGCAGTGTTCTCCCTTTCCTCAAGTGATGCTTTGACCACTAAAACTTGAAATGTAGTCCTCTATTCTCCAAGCGGGCTCCTGACTGCTGAAACTTGAAATGTATGCCTCTGTTCTCCAGGCGGGCTCCTGACTGCTGAAACTTGAAATGTATGCCTCTGTTCTCCAGGCGGGCTCCTGACTGCTGAAACTTGAAATGTGTGCCTCTGTTCTCCAGGCGGGCTCCTGACTGCTGAAACTTGAAATGTGTGCCTCTGTTCTCCAGGCGGGCTCCTGACTTCAACAAAACAGACAAAAACAAAGAAAATCTCTTGCCCCAGTTTGGTGACTGGGCATCATATTACTGGATATTAATAAGAATTTGAAAACTAAAACTTGAATTGTAATACCTCTGTTCTCCAGGCAGGCTCCTGATTGCTGAAACTTGAATTGTAATACCTCTGTTCTCCAGGAGGGCTCCTGACTGCTGAAACTTGAAATGTATGCCTCTGTTCTCCAGGCGGGCTCCTGAATGCTGAACTTGAACAGCATTCCCTTGTTCTCCAGGTGGGCTCCTAACTGCAACAAAATAAACAAAGAAAATTTTCTGCCCCAGTTTGGTNGCTACCTAGATTGACTGAACTTGAAACGTGTCCCTGTCGTCCACGGTGGGCTCCTGATTGACTGAACTTGAAAAGTGTTCCCTTGTTCTCCAGGTGGGCTCCTGATTGCTGAACTTGAAAAGCATTCCCTCGTTCTCCAGGTGGGCTCCTGACTGCAACAAAATGAACAAAGAAAATTTTCTGCCCCAGTTTGGTGATTGGGTACAGATGTGAGTATTAAACTAAATTATTCTACCAAGAATGAGAAAGCCAAATCCTACTATCCAGAAGGTCCTGATAACTCCTAACAATTACGAGCCTAAGCTATATCTCCTAAAGGTATTACTCCTACTACATTTGTTGTCTTAAAAGGTCTTAAACTACTTCCCATTATCCAGGCGAGTCCTGACAACTACTGATTAAAAGACACTGTTAACCTAAGCTATATCTACTGAAGGTACGACTTCCACTGTATTTTGTTACCTAAGCAAACCTTAAAACTACGTCCCATTATCCAGGAGGGTCCTGAAAATCAAATTTCAAGTCTTATCTTAGGTGTGCCAATTCTACGACTAAATTATACTATCCTACAACAGTATCTTGTTACCTAAGGAGATCTTAGAACTGTTCCCATTATTCAGGAGGGTCCTGATCACCACTAATTAGATCCCATCTTAGACAACCTATGTTCTTTAGGATACATTTGTGCTAAATTATGCTACTCATGCTTGTTTGGAAATTTAAACTAAGTCCCATTTTCCAGGAGGGTCCTGAGAGTTTCCAATCATACCTGTTTGGGTGCTACCTTTTTTTACGGAGGTTTCTCCGCAGCCAATGAAAACTTTCTGCCCCTGTTTCAATCAAAGAAAAATCTTGTCAGTTTTAAAAAATGTGGCTAGTTGCTGGCATTCTTGCTAGGTACATCCCTGCTGCTGGGCTTTAATCCGTCTCGCTTTCCTGGACTTGCCTTGAATCCCCTCGACTTCCTGACCGAATTTCAACCCCTTGACTCTGATGACCCAAGTGTTCTATCCCATATTGTTGTTTTTGTGCTTCTGACCCCTCTTTTTGAAACTTCGCTTCTTCCCCCACAATTATCCGACTAATCTACCGATGAAACTTCCAGTGGTCCTTTATGACTTACTTTGCCTTTTGACATCTTTGATATATTCTGGCCCTGTCTGTACCACTAGGAAGCTGGTAGTTAGCCTTGACATTCCTTCCTTTTGTTTCGAACAGAACTGACGCTGAAACATCTTAAAGATAGACCTCGAAAGAATGAAATGCAATGACCTCGAGGGTTAAGGATAAAGAGAATCCGAGAACAGATGATTTGTAATGAAGAAAGAAGAGAATGAGACTTATCTGAGTGGAACAGCTGGTAACATTGAGCATGCCATGCATTTTGAATTAACCATCCCAGTCTGTCTAACCAATCAACATTCAATCGTCACATTTGTCGTTCCGGACTTTCACAACCTAATTTTCACCCAAACCCAAACCTTGCTCGTCTTGCAATGTCCTGAGCAACTTTTGGCCACAGACTTGTTTCCTTGGCCTATCTGAAAAACTCACCTTCGCCTTACGGTGCCCGTGAGGGTTTTCACCAATAAGACTCTCTCATTTTTAATTTCTCTCGAGTCACTTTGCCTTACGGTGCCCGTGAGGGTTTTCACCAATAAGACTCTCTCATTTTTATTTTTTCTTGCACCGGAGTGTTGCCCCTAACGTGGATCACTTTTACTTGATCGTATTGGCACTTCTTGAAGATTAATCAGAAGGTCTTTCTTTGGACCGTAATGCAGGCTTTTGGACAGGGCTAGAAAGAAGGGGTATCAAAGGCTCTAAAACAATTTAATATGGGTTCACAGTTACAACCTTCGGAATCAAATTTCTTGCACAACTACAACTACTGCCCCAGTTTCCTTCGTGGGGACTTTTGGGATTTTATTTCGGTGTGACTGAACCTCAGAGAGAGGCTGCCTACGTACCCTTTCGGGATCAAGTCAAACGTAGTTCAGGACAGAGAAATTACTTTGTTGTTGCAATCTTTCCTTTTCTTCTACTTTCTTTCTTTTCTTTTCATTTCTTCTCTTTCTTTTCTTTTCTTCATTTTTCTTTTCTCTCTCTCTTTTTTTTTTTTAAGATTGTGTTTTCTTGTTTCTTCACTGATTTTCCTTGCTCGAACTCCCAAGTTGTTACTGATTCTGAAAGAGGGGTACGGAAGAAAATAAATGAGGCTCAAAGGGGTAACAAAGGATACAGTGTTTGGATAGCAGAACAAAATGCCTTCATCATTTCAATCTCAAAAATATGCCAAATACAATAAAGTACAATTAAACCAAGAAATCATACATAATATCGCTTGACCACATCAGAGTTGATAGCCATTTCTACACATTTTTCTTCCACATCTGTCAAATATAATGCGCCATTGGACAACACTCTGGTTACAACAAATGGCCCCTGCCAGTTCGGGGCGAACTTTCCTTTTGCCTCAGCCCAATGAGGTAAGATACGCCTCAACACCAATTGCCCTACTTCGAATTTCCGCGGACGCACCTTCTTGTTATATGCTCTTGCCATTCTCTGTTGGTACAACTGACCGTGATACACTGCTGCCAATCTCTTCTCATCAATCAAACTTAGTTGTTCCAAGCGGGCTTTAACCCATTCAACATCATCAATTTCCGCCTCAGCGATGATCCGAAGGGACGGGATTTCAACCTCTGCGGGTATTACTGCTTCAGTGCCATACACCAGTGAATAAGGAGTTGCCCCTACTGAAGTGCGGACATTAGTGCGATAGCCTAAAAGGGAAAACGGTAACTTCTCATGCCATTACCTGGACCCCTCTACCATTTTCCGAAGTATTTTCTTGATGTTCTTGTTAGCTGCTTCGACTGCTCCATTTGCCTTAGGACGATATGGGGTGCAATTGCGGTGCGTAATCTTAAACTGCTGACATGTCTCTACCATCAAATGACTGTTGAGATTGGCACCATTGTCTATGATGATTACCTTCGGGATCCCGAACCGACAGATGATATTAGAATGCACAAAATCGACCACTGCTTTCTTGGTCACAGATTTGAAGGTTTTTGCTTCAACCCACTTAGTGAAATAATCAATAGCTACCAGAATGAACCTGTGCCCATTTGACGCCGCTGGCTCGATCGGCCCAATGACATCCATTCCCCAAGCAACAAACGACCATGGTGCCGACATTGTATGCAATTCCGATGGTGGAGAATGAATCAAATCTCCATGTACGTGACATTGATGACACTAGCGCACGAAACTAATGCAATCCCGTTCCATAGTAAGCCAATAATAACCCGCTCGGAGAATCTGCTTTGCCAATACATATCCGCTCATATGAGGTCCACAAACTCCCGCATGTACCTCGGCCATGATAATTGTAGCTTGTTTAGCATCCATGCATCTCAACAATCCAAGATCTGGAGTTCTCTTGTACAACACTCCTCCACTGAAGAAAAATCCGCTTGCCAAGCGTCGAGTTGCTCTCTTTTGATCCCCTGTAGCTTGTGCTGGGTACACTCCCAACCGGAGGTATTCTTTGATATCATGGAACCACGACTCACCATCAAGCTCTTCTTCCACCATATTACAATAGGCATGCTGATCTCGGACCTGAATTTGTAACGGGTCCACATAAGCCTTGTCTGGACGATGCAACATTGACGCCAAAGTGGCCAAAGCGTCGGCAACCTCATTGTGAATCCTTGGAACATGCCTGAAATCTATTGATTGAAACCGTTGACAAAGTTCATGCAAACACTGCCGCTACGGTATGAGCTTCAAATCTCGTGTCTCCCATTTACCCTGAATCTGGTGTACTAGAAGATCCGAGTCACCCATGACCATGATTTCCTGGACACCCATGTCTATAGCCAATCTCAAAGCCAAGATACACGCCTCGTATTCAGCCATATTATTGGTGCAATAGAAACGAAGTTGAGCAGTGACAGGGTAGTGTTGCCCTGTCTCAGAAATCAGTACTGCTCCTATCCCGACACCCTTGGCGTTGGCAGCTCCATCAAAGAACAGTTTCCATCCTGGCTTCTCGACTTGTTCTAATTCTTCAACATGCATTATCTCCTCGTCGGGGAAGTATGTTTTCAAAGGTTCATATTCATCATCAACTGGATTCTCGGCCAAATGATCAGCCAGCGCTTTTGCTTTCATTGCAGTCCGGGTCAAGTAGACAATATCAAACTCCGTAAGCAAGATTTGCCATTTCGCCAGCCTCCCTGTGGGCATGGGTTTCTGAAAAATGTACTTCAACGGGTCCAACCGAGAGATGAGATAGGTGGTATATGCTGACAAGTAATGTTTCAACTTCTGCGCTACCCAGGTTAAGGCACAACATGTCCTCTCAAGTTGAGTGTACTTCACCTCATATGATATGAACTTCTTGCTGAGGTAGTAAATTGCCTGCTCTTTCCTTCCTGTGATGTCATGCTGCCCCAGTACACAACCAAAAGAATTATCCAAAACGGTCAGATAAAGGATCAAAGGTCTTCCCGGCTCCGGCGGGACCAACACGGGTGGCCTAGCCAAATACTCCTTAATCTTGTCAAATGATGCTTGACACTCATCCGTCCATCTGACCGCGACATCTTTCTTTAGCAGCTTAAAGATAGGCTCGCAAGTCGTTGTAAGCTGGGCAATGAACCTGCTAATGTAGTTCAACCTGCCAAGCAAACTCATCACCTCTTTTTTGTTCCTTGGCGGTGGTAGCTCCTGAATGGCTTTGATCTTGGACGGGTCTAACTCAATACCGTGCGGACTTACCACGAATCCCAACAACTTCCCAGATGGGACTCCAAACGCACACTTTGCTGGATTAAGCTTGAGGTTGTACCTGCGGAGTCTCTGGAAGAATTTCCCCAAGTCCTTGACATGGTCACATTGTTTCCTCGACTTTTTGATCACGTCGTCTACATAGACCTCAATTTCCCGATGTATCATGTCATGGAACATGGTGATCATCACCCTCATATACGTTGCCCCTGCATTCTTCAACCCAAATGGCATGACCCTATAACAATACGTTCCCCAAGGCGTGATGAATGCTGTCTTTTCTGCATCTTCCTCATCCATCAAAATCTGGTGATAGCCCGCATAACAATCCACGAAGGAACCAATCTCATGTTTGGCACAATTGTCGATCAATATGTGGATGTTTGGTAGTGGGAAGTTGTCTTTCGGACTTGCCTTATTGAGGTCACGGTAATCTACGCACACTCTGGTCTTTCCATCCTTCTTTGGCATAGGCACAACATTGGCTAACCAGGTGGGATACCGCGTGACCCGGATGACCTTTGCCTCAAACTACTTGGTGACCTCTTCTTTGATTTTCACACTAATGTCTGTTTTAAATTTCCTTACCTTCTGCTTGATAGGAGGGCATGCGGGGTCAGTGGGCAATTTGTGGACCATCAAATCAGTGCTTAAACCTGGCATGTCGTCATATGACCATGCAAAAACATCTTTATACTCAAAAAGTGCTTTAATTATCTCTTCCCTGAGCTGAGGTTCCAAATGGACACTTATTTTCGTTTCCCGCACATTCTCCTGATCCCCTAAATTGACTGCCTCTGTGTCATTCAGATTAGGTTTGGGTTTTTCTTCAAAATGGCTTAATTCTTTACTGATTTCCTCAAAAGCTTCCTCATCATCATACTCTATTTCGTCATCACACTCAATTTCTTGTATTATTATGTCTGAGTTAGATTGGCATTTAAGTCTGGGCTGAAGACTCCTCATGCATGACACATCACTGAAACCAGCGTAAAAGGGACTGTACAAGAAAGAAAAGAAAAGACAAAAATGAAAACTATCAGGAATGAAAAAGAGGGAAATTGCATTTCATTAATATTTAAGATAACAAGGTTTAACTCATCCAAACGGACGGAACATAGCATCCGAATTACAACCTTGGAAATAATCCAGATTAAACTGAAAGGAAATCAAACTAACTACCAAGACTCCCTCCGGATAGGAAAGGGAGTTGCTTCCCAATTGTTAAGCTTTGCCTGGGGCCCCACGAACTGAACATCTGCCTTGCTTGGACCTTCTCCGGCCTCCAATACATTCACCTCATAAAACAGCTTTTCAAACCTCTTAATCAGCTCCTTGTCGGGATCAACCACACCACTGGGCATTGCTGTTGCTAGGCGCTTCTCAGTACCAGGCCTGACAAAGGAACGGGAAAGGCGGGGAATGGGTTTTGGAAGGGTCCATGCTTTCTTTTTCATCTTTCTAGCTCGCCTTATGTCTGCAGCAGTGGGCTTGAAACCCAAACCGAAAGTATACAGGTTTGCAGGAAGGGATACGGGCTGTACGATGCCTTGTAAAGAAGCACCCAAGCCTTTTCCAGGTACAAATCCATTCTTCAGCATTTCCGACGCAACCATGACGGATGCAGCAACTACCTTTGGCACAGGAATACACTTCCCTTCCGGGATCTTTTCAACCGATACCGTATCAAAGACTTGATAAACCCATGGGCCTTTATCATCCTCAGCTTCTATGAAAGGCACAATGGCATCACCCAGAGTACACGAACTATCGTCCCCATGCACCACAATCTCTTGCCTGTCCCACTCGAATTTAACCATCTGGTGCAAGGTAGATGGCACTAACTTTGCTGCATGGATCCAGGGTCGGCCTAACAAGAGATTGTAAGAGACAGCCACGTCAAGCACCTGGAACTCCATAGTGAATTCAACCGGACCTATTGTCAGTTCCAACACTATATCCCCAACTGTGTCCTTGCCTCCTCCATCAAATCCTCGCACGCAAATACTATTCTTGTGGATTCTCTCACTGTCCACCTTTAACTTTTCCAGGGTGGAGAGAGGGCAAATGTTTGCACTGGACCCATTATCAACTAGCACCCGGGTGACCACAGAGTCTTCACATTTCACCCGTGAGGTAGAGTGCTTTATTATGGTCAGTGCCTTCCAAAGGCAGCTCATCATCAGAAAACGTAACCCTGTTGACCTCGAAAATCTTGTTTGCTATTTTCTCTAAGTGGTTCACAGAAATCTTATCGGGAACATGGGCCTCATTCAAAATTTTCATCAATGCCTGGCGGTGCTCATCTGAGTGGATCAGTAATGATAGCAAAGAGATTTGCGCCGGGGTCTTTCTCAACTGTTCTACAATGGAATAATCTTGTGCCTTCATCTTCTTCAAGAATTCTTCTGCCTCTTCTTCAGTTACAGCTTTCTTTACTGATACTGGATTATCTTTGGTGAGTTTAGCCTTTCTCAGCTCGTCAGGAGCAAAGCATCTCCCTGAGCGAGTCAGTCCATGGGTTTCACAAACTTCTTCCTTAACTTCCTTTCCCTGATACATCACTGTCACTCAGCCGTAATTCCATGGGACGGCCTTTTCACTGATTACTGGTAGCTGAGTCACTGGCTTGATGACAGCCGGCTCTGTGCGAGCCCCTTTCACAATCATAGCGGGCTTGACAGTTGCCCCCGATACTACCACTTTAACTGGTTCTTGTTTTTCTGCAACGCTGCTCAAAAGCTCTTTCTTCATCACTACAACTGGTTTGCTAACTGTTTCTCCTACCTTGATCAATGCTCTCTCCTTTGCTAGTTTCTCATTTGATCTATCATCACTAGCCCTGATCATCATTACGGTTTGTGACGGCTTCTTATGCTCTCCCTTTTGGACTAGCTCGATCATATGGGTCTCGTGATGAGTTGGTAATGGGTTTTGGGTGATGTTAGGCATTTCTGGGGCTTGCACTTCAATTCGGCGGGTATCAATGAGCTCTTGGATGGCCGTTTTCAAGTGCCAACAATTTTCTGTGTCATGTCCCGGCGCACCTAAGCAATACTCACAACTCACAGAGTGGTCCAGATTCCTTGGGGGAGGATTTGGCAGTTTGGGTTCAATCGGACTCAGCATGCCCAACTGTCTCAATCTGTGGTATAAGCTAGTGTAAGATTCACCCAAGGGAGTGAAAGTCTTCTTCTTTTGCAACCTATCATTCTTAAATGCAGGGTTAGGTCGAAAACCGGTTCCAACGGGATTTCTGTTGGTTCTTGGGGGTGGGTAGGTGTTTTGAGCTGAGTAAGTATTTTGTGGGGTGGGTGTGCGCCACTGTGCATGGGTAGGAGGTTTGGGGTATGTCTGGGCGTGGTGGACAGAGAAACTGAGGAAAGGAGGTAGGTAATAGTGCTGCGGTGGGCTATATGGGGTGTGTGGGTAGGTTTGGGGGTGAGGGCGAGGTTGGTGATAATATGGTGATGGACCTCTGGACCAAGCTCTCGATTCCACTACTGCAACCTCTTCTTTCTTCTTCTTTCCCAATACTCCTCCAGTGCCGCTCTGGATAGCCTGAGTAGTTGCTTTGATTGCTGAATAGCTCATAATCTTGTTAGACTTGAGACCCTCTTCCACCATACTTCCCATTTTCACGACCTCATTGAAAGTTTTTCCCACTGCCGACACCAGATGACCATAATAGGTAGGCTCCAAAGCCTGTAGGAAATAATCAACCATCTCGTTCTCTTTCATTGGAGGATCGACTCTTGCCGTCTGCTCCCTCCACCGAAACCATACTCTCTAAAGCTTTCTCCGGGCTTCTTCTCAATTTTAGTTAGTGACAGACGGTCCGGGACAATTTCGAGATTGTACTTAAAATGACATGCAAACGCTTGAGCCAGGTCGTCCCAAGTGTACCATCGAGCATGATCCTGTCGTGTGTACCACTCCAAAGCTGCTCCACTTAGACTTTGACTAAAGTAAGCCATCAATAACTCGTCCCTTCCTCCAGCTCCTCTCATCTTGCTGTAGAATCCCCTTAAGTGGGCCACCGGATCACCATGTCCACCATATAGGTCAAACTTGGGTAACTTGAATCCTGCTGGCAACTGGACATCAGGAAATAGGCACAGGTCCTTGTAGGCTACCTTCACTTGTCCTCCGAGCCCCTGCATATTTCGGAATGACTGTTCTAAGCTCTTAACATTCCGATCATTTCCTCTTGCTCGGGGTTTTTGGGAGGCTTTTCTTCTTCTGCTGAGAGATCAAGGCGGGGAGTGTAAGGGCATGGTTCTGGCGGTTTGAAAGTGGCTTCGGGTGGGTAATACTGGTTATCATAGGTTTGGAACAAAAGTTCGCTAGAAGACGTGTGTAGTTTGACAGGTGGGGGAGCCACGAACACAGGAGTAATTGGTGGTGGAGGGCATGGAATTTGTTTGGGTGGTGGAGGTGGTGGTGTTTGAGAGGTGGTTCCGTAGTACTGCTGGTAAGTAGGGAAAGCAGGAGATGAGTTCACTGTGGGAGGATCTTGAGGCTGAGCTAGTGGTGGGAGGTAGGTGGGATTAGCAGGATAGGCTGGTGGTGGATGTCCCTTCGACCAGGCCTGGTACATCTCGGCCATTTGTTGCTTCAGTTTATACATCTCCTCCTTCATTGCACTAACGTCCACTACTTCCTCCTCTCTAGATGGGTCGACAATGCTTGCTTCCAATTCCTGGTTGACCATGTTTGACTTATCCTTAGAACGGGTGTTGTAGGGATGGGTTGCCAGAATGCCAGTCAACTTAACCACTTGCCTGAACTCATCAACAACAACTTTGTTAGCGGTTAGGGCATTAACAGATAGATAACCGCACATTGGGGAGTGAATGCACCTAAGCAGTTAACCATTTCTATTATGCCTTTGCTTGGTTGCGTGCGTCATCCCGGCTTTTCCTTATTTCTATGTGCCACTTCCTTTTTCATTTTCTATTGTTTCTTGTCGCTCTCTCTCTTTTTGCATTTTCTCTCCTATTTTTATTATGTACGATAGAAGCAAAATATTTTTGGGAATTTCAATTTTATTGATAGCAACTACATCTATTACAAAGACTCAAAGCGGACAGATTAAACAACTAACAGACTCTAATGCAGAAAAGAACTACAGACTCCGCCATCCCATTCTAGTTCAAACAAAAATACAGACTCAATCAACTGACTGACTTTAAATGAAAAGGAAATACAGACTCCAGCAGAAACGGAAATACAGACTCAAATGACAAACTCTAGTAGAAAAAGAAATACAGACTCAAAAGACAATCATGAATACATTAAAGCTCGTGGTGCCCACGGGACATCGTTCGGTCTCGCCGCGGGCCTATATGCAAGTTCCCCTTGAAGTCTGTCCAGTTCACTCATAATCTACTTCACAAATATCATCACTGATGGAAAGAAGGTGGTACGGGTCATGTTCTCGCACATTTGGCATTTCCTAGTAATAGAATGAGCCACGGTTAAGATTCTCTCTCTGATTCTGCCTTTTTCTTGAAGCAACCGCCCTATCTGTTGGGTCCTAGCCTCCAAAGTTTGCTCGGCTGCCTGGTTTTGTTCCCGGAGTTGTTGCAAGTCCATTTCTAATTGTGCCAATGCCATGTAACAATGCTCTCCTTCAACTTTGAATTCTTTTGGCTATTTGATCATTCTGTTCTCTGTGGCAATGACCTTTTTCTTTAATCATGTGACCTCATTGTCGTATTCGTCTTTCAACTGCTTAACCATGCGGGCCCGTTCTTCCGCGTTTTTAGCCAATTGTTTCCGAACCCCAGCTAATTCCCTTTCTGCTTTGTTGAGGTCAAAACTGTAGTCATTCACTTTTTGCCTTAGATTTTCTATAAGCTTTGTATCTTTGGCACTTCTGACGGGGTTTTCGGCGGCTAACTTCATCTTTTGGATTTGGGCTCGTAAGGCTTCATTCTCTTTGGCCAATTTCTTTCTCTCACCTTCGACAGCCGCGGCTTGCACGCTATTTTCAAACTGGAGGTCTTGGACCTGTTTTTCCAATGCTCCTATGCGGGCTCTGTACTCATTTTCTTTAGTTAACCAAGCCCACTGTTCTTGTGATGATTCGGCAAACTCCCGGATGTGAGGTCTTTTGGCTGGCCTTTTATGCTCATATTCTCTCCTATACCAGGCAAGGTATCCTGGCGATACTTCGCCTTTGGCCCGATCCTGTACGCAAGTATCCGCTTTTAAATATTGGCATTCATTCCAGATCTGGCGGACTCTTGCTTCTGGGAATTGTCCGTCAAGGCTAATTTCAACCACCTGAGCACTAAGGTCGCCGTCTTTTGGCACTATTTGGCACCTCCCGAGTTGCCTTAAAACCTGATACGGGGCATAGGGCTGGATGCTCTTAAGACCCATCAAAAGGAAGTGCAGCTCCGTTGCTGGCATATATACGATTTCATCGACGGGCAACCATCCAAATGTCCACTCTATTTCACTAGCAGTGAGGGACCGAAAGTATGAAGTCCAGCCCGTGAATCCCTCGGGCAAGTTGTTCCCCTTAATCCTTGTGTAAAACTCTTCTATGCACGTCTTCTTTGTGGAACCATAACTCAGGAATTGAGGACGACGGCACAAGTGTTCGGTCATCCACATTTGCAACAATAGATTGCACCCCTCGAAGAAGTCTCCCCCGGCTTTGCAGGCTGTAAGGGCACGGAAGATTTCGGCTAATATCATGGGCGCAAGAGTGCTTTTGGCTTGAGTGAGTAGAGTGCTGACGACCCCGGCTATTTTTATGTCAATGTTTCCGTCTTTCCTTGGAAATACTAGAAGCCCCAAAAAGACCACCATAAAAGCAAAACGTCTATGCTCCTCCCATTTTTGGCGGTCCCCTTTGCTACATATCTTGTTTTTCGGGTTGTTGAAACCTCCTACATGGCCATATCTGTGGTATATAAAGTGTGGAGTACAAAAGCCGTTTGCCAAATCTGCATTGTGGACCGTCCTGCTTTTTTTCAGTGAGTCTAAAAATCTGTGCACAGCCACAGTTCTCGGGTCAACCAAGTACTTAGCCTTAAAGGAACCTCATCTTTTCCGATGTAGCCGGCTATTTCCTCTATCATCGGAGTTAACTCAAAGTTTGAGAAATGGAAGACGTTATGTGCCAGGTCCCAACATGTGACCAACGCTCTGATGATGTCTCCCCGAGGCACAATCTCCAACAAATCGGTAAGCCCTTACAAATATTTTTTGACCTCATCTTGCCCTTCTCCTCCTAAGTCGTTCCACCACATACGCAACTCCAAAGGTATTTTATGCATGAATGAAAAAGGTTCATTTTGAGTCGTGCTCATCCTGCACATTTATTAAGGTGATTTAATCACTTATTTGGCCTAACAATACAAAATGACACTATTTTTGTTCAAATTTCTGATTTAAAACAAATGGCCGGTTTTGCAGTTACGGCCTTTCAACACTTCGAGGAGAAGATTTTAAGGTTGTGCCTGCCAACCATGTAAAATGACTCAAGGTGGCTGTTCTTGCAAAAACGGCCTTCCGGCGTTTTTTTAGGTACATTCGGCTTATTTTAGACAAGAATGGCATCACCCGACTTATTTATGACACAATTAAAATTTTTACATTTTGGGCTGTTTTTGCAAAAAGGGTGGTTGGACCCGTTGAGGGTTGCCTACGTATCTCACCCCCGGTGAGAATTAAACCGGCGTAGTTTGGGCAAATAAACCTAACTATTCTTTAAAACAAGACTCTGTTTTATGTTTTTGTTGGCACTTTTTCTGAAAGCTAAATTCTTTTTTATATTTTCTTTTTGAGTGGCAAATAAACAAACTAATTTGAAAATAAAACCCTTTTTGGTTTTTCTTTTCCACTGGCAAACAAAACAATCTAACAAAAAAACTTTTCTTCTTTCTCTTTCATTTTTCTCAAAAATCCGGCAGCGTTTCGACACTACTTGGACATTGGTTTTTCTAATATAGGTAATTAACTCTCTACACTGCTATCTTCTCTTTTTCTCTTTTTCGTTTTCATTTTTTCCCAGATATTCAAAGCCGGTCAGCATGCGAGTCCAAAACAAATAAATGCACAAGTAGGATGCATCAGGATGGTCCATTATTCCGGGTACACCTGTCCTAGACGGACCCAACCCCTGTGTTGAGTCCCCTAAGTCAAAATGCACGTGATGCAAATAAGCGTTCCTACTAGGGATCAGGCATGAGGTCAAGTTATTTTAAGTTCAAAACCTGGGTATAGGTTCTAGACTGTGTACCCGAGCGGACAACTCGAGTCGAGGAGGGGGCTACGTACCGGGGACCCGCGGGATCGTCCGGCTTAGTAACTTGTCCGGCCTCTTTCTTATTTCAAGGTGTGACACTAACAGAATAGGGAGTCTTCACCAGTTAGCACATCCCCGGAGGTGAGAAGAGAAGGGTTTCGGCACAGTTTATATATACAGTTCACATAATATCAAAGCGGTAAAGCATGTAGCACACAAGGCATGGAAACATGTAGGAAAATCAGATAAATCCAAACATAACAATTATTCTAAGCTCGAATTCTTAAACCCTGAACCGAAGTTCTGGGTTTGTTTCCCTAGCAGAGTCGCCAGAGCTGTCATACCTCCTTTTTTCACTACACCCGTAAAGGGCGTAAAGGAGTTTTTCCACTTAAAGGACAATCGGAACGGGATTTATTTATCAAGATTTCAGAGTCACCACTTGGGAGATTAATGGTGTCCCAAGTCACCGGTTGAATCCCGAACCGAGGAAATTATGACTCTGTTTAACAGTCCGCGATCCAGAAATCCGAGTAAGGAATTCTGTTAACCCGGGAGAAGGTGTTAGGCATTCCCGAGTTCCGTGGTTTTAGCACGGTCGCTCAACTGTCATATTTGGCTTATTTGCCTGATTTTACAACATGTTTTAGTCTATGTGCTTTTTATCTTTGAACCGCTTGTATTATTATTATTTCAAGAAAATTGCAACGTCGTGGAAATACGTCTCGAACCGCGTCATAAATGCACCAGCGATGTTTGACACATTTCGACTTTGTTGGGATTTGGATTTGGGTCACATAAATGTATACCCGTATTTAGGAAGGTAAATTACTTAAAAGACGTGCCTAAAGTAGCTAACGTGTTATTATCTTTGGGGAAAGACGTGAAATTCGCTAAACGGCTTATCCCGAAGTCTAAGTATTTTAATAGAGACATTTAAAGAGGGCCCCGCAATTTATGCATTTTGTTCTAGCGGGGCTCACCTCGTTTTAGTTCAAAGGCCAACCTAAAGAGGAACTATAATTTTCTATTATGTTGTCTCTAATATAAAAGAAAGAGGCTCTAATTAATTCGCATTATTAACTGAAAATCAATGGAGGCAGCCCAAGGATGGTTTTCAATAAATTGGGCCTCCTTATTCACGCGAGTTGATTAAAGGCATTGAAACATGGGCCTGGAACATGCTGTTGTAGGGCCCCAAAGATTGGTCTCATTTTGATTATACTACTGGGCCTGTTATTGAGGGGGTCAGGCCCTACAACGGTTAATCACTCAAGTACTGTAATTCAAATTAACAAAATAATGTGAATAATGAAAATCTTAACCTTAGATTCATGCATTAGTGGTGGATTCATAGACTTTATGACATGAAATTTGAGCAGAGGCGGATCTATATACACAACCATGATTAATCTAGCAAACGGGAAATTAACTACAGCTAGTCATGAAATTATTCTATCAAAGGACTGTAAAATTAAATACGACTAATGTTCGACTCATGAAGCTCACACAAACTCGAGAAATAGCAATTAACACAGTCCAATTAGTACATAAATGAGCAAGGATCTGGAAGTAAACTAAATCAAACTTATGCTTCCATTCTTCACACAGATTCGCTTCTTCACATTTCTAGCTCACAGTCATCAGAGATACAATTGTGTACCTGGAATTGAAATAGACGATGAGATATAGGAGTCAGCTACAGCAGTAGTGAATAACAGCCCAAAATCACAGCAGTGGATCAATTCTAACTCCAAAATACCACAGTAAACCAAGGACAATTTGTAGAAGAATAAACCAGGACAAACTACTGAAAATAGATCAATCTAGGACCAAGTACACTCGAATTCAACCCAGGACTGCTTATTACCAGCAAATACCCAAACACAGCTTGACTAATACTAGAGATCACTTGCAATTGATCCTCAGAAAATTAAAAGCTAGAATGAATAGCTAACTTGCAACCAATCTGAAAGAGATTTTGATGGAACAATACTTCTTTTGAATTTTCTGTTTCTTCTCTTTTTTTTGGTTTTCGAAGGTTTGGAATTTGAAATTCAAAATTAGACCTGAAGCTTGTCGAGCACTTTTGAGGGAAATTTTCAGATATTCTCGACTTCTTCATGAAGGTAGTGAAGGCTACCTTATATTGGCAAAACTAATGGGCAGCCCTTAATTTCTATTTCCCTTTCAGTCCCTGTTTATTGGCTCATTTAGCCCCCTACTTATTGACTTGTTACACAAGTAAGCACACTATATTTTCCTAAAATTCCAAATTGGACCCCATTCTAGAATGTTTTAGGAAGTTCTAGATCTATTGCTAAGGTTCTTTATCCCTGAATTGCCCCAACTACCCTCGACTTATCCCCAAAATTACTGATGTTGGACAGCTATACCCAAACAATTCCTAAGATCTGAATTTCAGCTTCAAAATGCAATCCTAATTCAAACTATTAACTAACCTATTCATTGAAACAAATTAACAGCATCAATCAACCAAACTAATCACAAGCTAAACTTAATCAGAATTGATGACTCTCAAACAATTACTAACTAAAGAGAATCATAATTGAGACCTAATACTGCAAGTCATTATTTAAACAGAGAAATTGTAACAAATCTTAACACCTAAAATCTAAGATGAACAGGCAGATAACGATAAAAATGAAACGTATATGGAATGAAATTGAAGAAGACTTTGTCGATTTCCAGATTAACACTTATTAACAACTAGAATAACACCAAAAGGAAAAAAGAAAAAGGAAAACAAAAAAGAAACTCACCGTTCAACAGACCAACTCCGGACTCGAACTTAGCCCACTTCCGGTGACATTTTGAGTGCCAATGAAGCCGGATTCCACACGAGGAATGCAAAGTAGTCACATGGTATCGATTTGGAGTGGTTTGGTCAATTAGGATTTTGGCCGGAAAATATTCAAATCGAAATTCGAAGGGGTGGGGATTGATTCGAGGGAAAGTAAGTGCGTATTTGGAAAGAAGGGGACGAGGGGAGTTAGGGGTGTAAATTTGGGGTTATTTGGAAGGGTGTCGCCGCCGTGCATGGCGGTGGCGGCGCTAGGGTTTGGTATATTTGGGGCATTTGGTTAGGATTTGGGATAAATGGGGAGTGGATTTGGAAAGAGGGGAACGAGGGGAGGGGATGGTGTGAATTTGGGAGGATTTGGACAACTGCCGCCGCCGTGGGCGATTTCCGGCGGCGGCGTGTAGTGGTGTTACAGGGTCTGTGGATAGGGTGTGTTTGAGACGATGAAACGGGGGTAGGGGGGTGTTCCGACCATTTTATATTATGTTCACCCTAGTTCCCCACCGTTGATCCAATCAACCTCGACGGTCCAGATTAAAACGACCAAACGACGTCGTTTGGATTATGTGGGGGCAGGCCGGGTGAGGGTTATGGTTTTGGGCTTGGGGCGAGTTTTAATTGGTTTGGGTTGGGCAAGATGGCCCAATTTTGGTCTTCCTATTAAGACATCTCTTTTTAATTTATTTTCTTTTGTTTTCTCCTTTTATTCTATTTTATTTATTTTTGTATTTCATTTTGTACTTTCCTGATTTTATAAAATTGCAAAAATTAAAATGAAACCTAATTTATTGCTAAAACTAAGCTAATTAATTCCTACAAAATTGATTAAATCCTATTTAAAAGTAGACTCAACAATTAACAATTAAAAATGCAAAAGTGGACTATTTTTGTTATTTTCTTCATATTTGTTCTAAAAAACAACTTAACCACTAATTAATCCTAAAATATAAAATTAAATCCTAAATGCAAATGTCAAGTGTATTTTTTTCTATTTTTCATATGAATTAAAATGCACAAATAAAATGTAAACAATTAACATAAAATGTCACAAAATTGCAAAATAATAAAAAAAATCATTTTGTTTGAATTTTGGGAATAATTCATATAGGGCAAAAATCACGTGCTCACATCAAGTTTTTAGATTTCAAAGTTCAAAAGACCCTGATTGATGTAAATGTGGCTCTTACAAAGAATCTAGGTCAAAGCAGATCTCAGCTGGATTATGCTCGTATTTTGGAAAGTTTAATGTACATCATGAATTGTACACATCCTGATATAGCTTGTGCAATAAGTAAATTGATTCGTCATACAAGTAATCCCGACCAAGCTCAATGGATGTAAATGAAAAGAGTTTTGGATTATCTAAGTCATACCCAAGATTATGCATTACATTATAGTAAGTATCCTGCGGTAATTGAAGGATATAGTGATGCAAACTAGATCACTGGATCATCAGAAACAAAGTCCACAAGTGGATATGTTTTTACCATTGGAGGAGGAGCAATGGAAATCATCCAAACAGACATGCATTGCTCGTTCTACAATGGAGTCTGAGTTTATAGCTTTAGATAAGGTTGGAGAAGAAGCTGAATGGCTTCGGAATTTCTTGGAAGATATTCCATTTTGGCCCAAACCAGTGGCTCCTATATGCATACATTGCGATAGTCAAGCGACAATAGAAAGGGCTGGAAGCGTTATGTCTAAAGGAAAATCTCCTGACATACGACGAAGACATAATACCGTTAGACAACTACTCTCTAGTGAAATTATCATAATTGACTATGTAAAGTCAAAAGAATATGTGTCAGATCCATGTACAAAAGGCCTAAATAGAGAGGTGATTGATAAATCATCGAAGGGAATGGGACTATGGCCGAGGACAAGTCACTGTGGCGGTAACTCTACCTAGAATATTGGAGATCCCAACATCTAGGTTCAAGGAAATCAAACAAAGTCATTAGTGACGGTTCAACATTGTCAAATAAAATTTTGGTCTATTCTCGTAATGAGAAAATTTTCAGTATGAAGGATAAAGCGTTAAGGCTTTTTAATTGTTTCTAAGTTTGATACGGCGTATATCAAATAATGTATCTATGGAATAACACGTTTAGGAATCACCTATGTAAGTGTGAAGTGTAAGCCGCTTCAAGGAGAATTCTGTAAGGCCAGTTCTCTACACGCATATTAACCAAGCGGTATTCATGGCTGAAATGAACACAACAATGAGAACCAAAGGCGGTTAAAGGTTTTGATAGAATATATGAGTCCACCAAACTATATAGAGACCAGGTCCTATATAGGTTTCCACAGATAAAGCTAATGCAACAGTAAGTAAATGGAACAGGGAACTTTCATGTGAAAAAATCCCTGGGGGTAACTACGACCTACACTGGTAGGATTTCAACTTCACTATGAGCAATCTTTTAGATTACAACCTATGCAATCTAGGAATTAAATTCTTAATCCCTCACTAACTTGTAATACACCTATTACAAGCCACTTTGCAATACACCTATTACAAAGACTTTAACTCATGACTAACTCTAGTCAGGACACAAACACTAAAGGTTTATGGTTTACAAGGGGTTCCTAATTAAAGCTTCTAGATAAGCAAAGTAGGAATTACAATGAAGAACAATTACAAAGTTACAACTCAACTAAGGACATACAAGATACTTGCTGTAGGAACTGGTCCGTAGTAGTGTTGTACTTTGTTCTTGATGCACTTGAGAGTTGAATACATGATAGATAGACGGTTGGAGTGCTTTAATAAATTCTCAAGTGTTCAAATGATGTTTTGTTGTAATGCTCTTTGTTAATACAACTTGGATGACATCACTTAAATGATGTAATCACTTGGTTGGTCAATGAGAAGTGACTGTTGTACTGTGCTGCACTGTTTGCGTGTATAGTGCAGGCAGTTCACTTTCCAGCTGTAGACAGTTGACTTCGTACTGCTGTCAGGGGAACCCAAGAGGATGAGGTCCCTGTGTTGATTCTTTATCTTCTGAAGTCATAGCAACTCACATTAGCTTAAGCCCGTTATTTTGAGTTGTGTACCAAGTGTATCAGGTTCCTTATATGGTTTTTTAACAATAAGTTTGTTAGATCATTAAACCATACAGCTAAGGTACTGTAAACCCATCAATTTCCCCCCTTTTGATGATGACAAACTTAAAAATTGACAATCATATTTAGAACAACAAAAACCAGATAGAGTATCAGGAACTTCATGAGTTCCCCCTGAATTTGTGCTTCCTCCTGAATCAGTCCCTTCAATTTTGCTCAACTACTCTTCCCCCTTTTGGCATCATTAAAAATACACAAGCAAGCAAGCAGCATAAAGAAGTCTAGCCTAGCTAACTCATGCCACATATGTGCACACCACATGATAAAAAAGAGAAGTAGAGAAACATAAGCATTTACAGCAAAAGAGGAGAGTCATCATTAATTTGATAAAACATAAGCCTTTGCCGTTACAGCAAAGGCAGACTTGGACTGTTGAAAATAGGAGCAGTACATGTGAATTCCATCCATACCGCAAAAACAAGAAAAAAGCAAAAACAAGTACCACAAAGTCATCAGAACAGAAAATATAAACTGGAAACTGGTCATTGGTCACTGGTGGATTAGCCTAGGGGACACTAGAGGAAGAGGGCTTAGAAGCAGCAGCAAGAGTGTTGAGGACGAGATCAATCCGAGCATTTGCAGACATTTTCTCTGCGAGCAGTTTCTCCTTCAGGTTCTCAACCTCTTGCCTGAGATCAGCGTTTTCTTTGGTCAGACGAGCAACCTCTTCACATGATGAACTGGAGGACCTGGTGCCTCTTGAGCCTGACTTAGCTGAGTCTCTAGAATAGCATTCCTTGTCTTTAACTTTCTAATCTCTCAGTAGCACTATTCTGGGCATTGATAAGCTGTGAGATCGTCGAAGTGCTTCCTACCCCTCCACCTTTTTCAACACATTCACATTCCTCTAGAGTAGTTTGCGAGAAGGTCTGCTTCTTGGTCCCCACTTTGGGCTGTCCCAAAGGCACATTAAAGAACTTGAAGACATGCGTGAGAAGAAATCCATAGGGGAGACTATGGTTTCCATATTTGAAAGTTGCCACCTTTTGCATATGCTCAATCATTATGGCTAGCAGATTAACAGATCGAAACACATCCAATGCTTCCATCAGATACAGATCAGACTTGGATGTGATAGACCTCCTCTCAGCACGAGTTAGCAAGACTTTGTTCACAAACTCAAATAGGAGCTGATACACAAGAAGAAAGGCTTTCTTATGCATCTGTTCCCCCGGCTGGACTGCTCCTTCCTTGACAATTGCATGCCTAAAGTTTGTGCCACAGACATCCCTAACAGAAGACATGCCATCAGCAGGAAGCTTAAGAATGTCTCCTAGCAAAGCAGAGTCCATCACAATGTCTACACCATTAACTAAAGCACAGATATGGTCGGATTCAACAGTGAAGAGGTCAGCATAGAAACTTTGGACCTCATCCTCATAGACCTTGGGCACATCCACTTTGAACAGATGTCCCCACTATTGAAATTCGACCATTTCAACTATTTGCCTTATACCAGCCATCTCAGATATTTCTGGGTCAAATGTGCGATCCCACAGAACTTTCTGGTACCTCAACCTTTCTTTACCGAACGCACTTTCACGCTTCACTTTCTTCACAGAACTGTCTTCTTTCACATTCTCCAATTTTCTTTTACCAGACTTCACACTATACTTACCCTTTCCACTTGATTTCACTAGAATGTCATCATCAGATATTGACTCTTCAGCCACCACTTGCTTCAACTTGTCACTACTTTTTACTGGCTTTTTACTAGGCATTCCATCAGCCTCCTCTAAAACACTTTCAGCAGATTGTTTCTTTTTCTTAGTTCTTTTTACCAAGGAACTTGGTTCCTCTTGAGCTTCCACATCCACTTCCACTATAGGAATGTTCTTGTCACAAACAATCTCTCCATCCTTCACTAGCCTCTTTTTTTTTCTTGCTACTCCTTTTACTCTTCTGCAGGGCAGACTTAGGTGCCTCCTTTTTCTGCAACCTCGTAGTAGGTTGCTTAGGAGAGGGCTTAGGAGTGGCTACTAGCCTCCTTCTGGCAATGAACACATCTAGAGCATATCCTGATCTTCTTCATCACTGGACCTCATAGCAGGAGGTACTACTTCCAAAGGCTCAGCATCAAAGGGAGGAGAAGGAGCAAAGTCGAAACTGACCTGGGAAGAAGATTCCTGACCTGTTTCCTCAGGAGAGGGGTCAGGTCCTTCAAGAGGGGTCCCAGTAGTTTCTTCTGGTGTAGGTTGTTCAAAGAGCACCATCGTTCCTTCTCCCACCAATGGCTGAGTCTCTTCCCCCTGAGACTCAGGCATAGTAGAGGTGACCTCACTATTCCTTCAGCAGATATGGCCAACATGTTTTCTATTGCCTCTCTCTCCTAAGATTCCATGGGTACAACAAAATCCGAGACGGGAGTACCTGTAGACTGATCAACACCATCCTCAGAACCCTTTTCTACACTTTTCTCATCTTTGCTTTGTTCTTTGAGAATCTCAGGCAACAAAGAAGAGAAACTATCAATTTTGGGTATTTCAGAGTTCTCAACACTTGGAGGGAGAATGTTGTCTGAGGGAGTGGTGAGAGTTATAGTGGGTGAAGGAGAATCATGTTTAGGTGTCTCACTTTCAACAGTGGTGGAAGGGGGAATGTTGAGAGATGTTTCACTAGGAACGGAGGAGTCGAGGGTTTTCTCTTCAATGTTGGGAAGGGTTGTTTGATCTTCAGCCATGATAGATGATTAGTTTTAATGTTATGGAGAGGCTAAGAGAAGAGAGAGAGAGAGAGAGAGAGAGAGAGAGAGAGAGAGATGATCTTACGTAAGGTTGGAGATGAGGTAGGTTTAANAGAGGCTAAGAGAAGAGAGAGAGAGAGAGAGAGAGAGAGAGAGAGAGAGAGATGATCTTTCAAGGTTTGGAGATGAGAGGGTTTTAATGAGGAAGAAGGGTATCATGAGGGGGAGAGAGAACCCGGTTCTGAAACTGTGGTTTATTTTTGGGAAGATGCAACGTTTCAGAGGAAAGTGAAAGGATTTGAACGAAAAGACGTGACATGCAGGGTCTAAAAAGGTTGATGATGTGGCACTTAATTTTTTTTGTTTCTTTTGAGATATGTATAAGAAAAACACAAGACTACTAACATGTGGTACAAACACCAGATTCTTGATCGGTCTTTCAAAAATTCTCAACCCTCTTTTACCGCTTATGCATTTCCTCAGCAGCTTCTATAATCATCATGCGTGATACCTGTAACGGTATAGAAGTGAGTTAGACTTGGCTGGAAAAAACACTTTAGCTGATTTTACCTATATGTGATTTTCATAGCCTTATAGTAGGAATGAGGTTCTCAATTAGGCTTTATTAGCCCCAGTGCCAGCCTATTTCTCTCAAAGTGTTCTCTGCTTAGTGCTTTGGTGAAGATATCTGCAATTCGGTCTTCTGTGCTGCAAAACATCATACAGATAAGCCCCTTCTCCACATTGTCTTTGAGAAAATTATGTCTCACATCAATGTGCTTGGTTCTTTTATGTTGGACTGGATTTTTGGCCATGTTGAGTGCACTTGTGTTATCGCATAGAAGAGGCACATAGTCAGTGTACACTTCAAAACCTTCCAATTGCTGTTTGATCCATAGAAGCTTAGCACAATAGGAGGCTGCAGCAACGTATTCTGCTTCAGTTGTTGAAAGAGCTACTGAATTTTGCTTCCTTGTGCCCCATGAAATAAGACATGATCCTAGGAAGTGAGCCATTCCAGATGTGCTTTTCCTGTCCACAAGATAACCTGCGTAGTCAGCGTCAGCATACCCAATAAGATTAAAATTATCACCTGAAGGGTAGTACAGAACCAGGTCTTGTGTTCCCTTAATATATCTCAGAATTCTTTTAGCAGCCTTCAGTGAGATTCCTTGGGATTTGACTAAAATATTGCACATAGTCCCACACTGAAGACAATATGTGGCCTGCTTGCAGTGAGATAGAGAAGAGAACCAATAATGCCTCTATACATTGTTTGATTTACAGGAGAGCCAGATTCATCCATGTCCAGTCTAGTGGCAACGGTAATGGGAGTGTCAATCAGTTTTGATGCTTCCATATCAAATCTCTTTAGAAGCTCTTTGATATATTTCTGCTGACTGATGAATATACCCTTCGTGGAATACTTCACTTGAAGACCCAAAAAGAAATTCAACTCACCCATCATGCTCATCTCAAACTCACTTCCCATGAGTTTTGCAAATTCCTCACAGAGTGAATCAGCTGTTGCCCCTAAAATGATATCATCAACATATACCTGAACAATGAGCAGGTTCCTCCCTCGTTTCTTCAGGAACAAAGTATTGTCAATTTTTCCTCTTGTAAAACCATTTTCTAAAAGAAACTTTGACAACCTTTCATACCAAGCTCGAGGAGCCTGCTTCAACTCATACAGTGCCTTGTCCAATTTGAACACATATTCAGGGTGTTCATGAAATTCAAAACCTGGAGGTTGCTTTACGTACACTTCTTCCTTGAGGAAGTCATTCAGAAATGCACTTTTGACATCCATTTGGAAAAGAGTGAATTCCATATGTGATGCAAAGGCAATGAGGATTCTGATAGCTTCCATACGAGCAACTGGAGCAAAAGTCTCATCATAATCAATTCCTTCCTATTGATTGTATCCTTGGACAACTAACCTTGCCTTGTTCCTTGTAGTATTCACATGTTCATCAAGCTTGTTCCTGAATACCCACCTGGTTCCTATGATGGTACGATCTGAGGGTCTAGGTACCAGGTGCCACACCTTGTTCCTTTCGAATTGATGCAGCTCATCTTGCATAGCTGTGATCCAGTCTGCATCTTTTAAGGCTTCCTTAATGTTTTTGGGCTCTATTTGGGAAAGAAAGCCTGAGAAGGCAAGTGAATTTCTTGCTTTTGATCTGGTTTGGACTCCTGAATCCAGAGGGGTAATTATGTTGTCAAGAGGATGAGAGCTTTTGTGTTTCCAGTTGGGCACTTGAGCTTCATTTATAGAGGAACTAGGTAATCCTGATTGGTTTCCTTGTATTCTTCTTTCAGCTATCTGCGGAGTACTTTGAGCTGCATCAACCACTCTTTCTTCAGCTTCAGTGGTTGTAATTGTAGTAACTGGTTTATCTCTAGAGGAAGAAGATGCATTGTCTTCACTTGTCTTCTTCACTTAACTCATCATATCTGCCTTTCCATTTGCCATATCAATGGCTTCTCCTGGAACCATCAGAGGCTCTCCATCTTGATCATCCTTGTTGATTTTCTCAAAGGAAGGGTAGGACTCGCCAAAGATTACGTGGATACTCTCCTCAACACACTGGGTCCGCTTGTTGTATACCTTGTAGGCTTTACTTTGAGAAGAATATCCCAGAAAGATTCCTTCATCACTCTTGGCATCAAATTTTCCAAGCTGATCCTTTCCATTGTTGAGAACATAACATTTACACCCAAATGTTCTTAAGTGAGTTAGCTTGGGCTTCCTTCCATTCAGCAACTCATAGGGAGTTTTGTTCAAAAGAGACCTGATCATGCACTTGTTCACCAAGTAGCAGACAGTATTGATAGCTTCAGCCCAGAAGTTCTTAGCAATCCCACTACCAATCAGCATTGTTCTTTCCATTTCTTCAAGAGTTATGTTCTTCCTTTCTACAAATCCATTTTGCTGTGGAGTTCTTGGGGCTGAGAAGTTATGGGTAATGCCATTTTCGTTGCAGAATTCATCAAACTTAGCATTGTCAAATTCTGTTCCATGATCTGATCTAATGCAAGCAACTTTTGACTCCATCTTCACTTGAATTTTCTTCACTAAGGCTACAAAAACTTCAAAAGTTTCATCTTTTGTTCTAAGGAACAGAGTCCAACTCAATCTGGAATAGTCATCCACTATCACAAAAATGTATCTTTTTCCTCCCCTGCTTTGCACTCTCATAGGACCACGTAGATCCATATGAAGGAGATCAAGTGGTTTTCAGGTGCTGACATCCTTCTTTGACTTGAATGAGGATTTCACATGCTTCCCTCTAGCGCATGCATCACAAACCTTGTGCTCTTTGAATTTTGACTTGGGCGGACCACGAACCAGGTCTTTCTGAACCAGTTTATTCAGTAGAGAGAAGCTTGCATGTCCCAGTCTTCTATGCCACAGCTCAGCATCATCATCAACTGCTTTCAAGCAACTCAGATCACCACTTTGTAGGGACTCAAAATCAGTAACGTAGATATTCTTGTATCTTTTGGCCACAAGTACCACTTCACTAGTTACTAGATTTGTAACTGTGCATATCTTTGACAAGAATTACACCTTGTTTCCTTTATCACATATTTGAGAAACACTCAAGAGACTGTACTTGAAACCATTGACATAGTACACATTCTCAATAGAGTGAGTGAGTGATTTCCCAATCTTTCCAACTCCAAGAATGTACCCCTTTTTCCCATTGCCAAAGGATACACTGTCCCGAAAGGTCATCACTTGGTTTACAAGTAAATTTTGTGTTCCGAGGCCTTGAACACCTCCTTTTACCTCACCTCGATTTGCGTGCATGGTCCGAACATATATCCGGAAAGCTTTTATGTGAAAATATGAGAAATAGAAATTTCTAGAGTTAAAATTTGATTATGGTTGACTTTGGTCAACATTTTGAGCAAACGGACACGGATCTGTGTTCCGACAACCCTGGGAGATCCGCAGTAAAATATGAGACTTGGGCGTATGTCCGGAAATGAATTCCGAGGTCCTAAGCCTGAGAAATCAATTTTGAAAGAAATAGTTTGCTGAATTATTTATGAAATAAAGAAAAGAATTAATATTTGAAACGATTGGTATCGGGCCCGTTTTTGATTCTGGATCCTGGTACAAACTTGTTATAGTATTTAAATGATAACTGTGAAATTTGGTGAAAATGGAGTTTATTTGACGTGATTTGGACGTCCGGTTGAGAAATAATGAACTTTAAGTGTTCTTGAGAAAAATGATAAGTTTGAAGGTTTAATTCATAGTTTTACATGTTATTTTCATGATTTGAACGCACGAGCAAGTACGTATGACGTTTTTAGACTTGCGTGCATGTTTGGTTTAGAGCCCTGAGGGCTCAGGTGAGTTTCAGATAGGCCACGGGATGTTTTACACTTAGAAATGATTGCTGGTTTTGTGTTCTGGTGCACAGTGATTTATTGTGCTATGCGATCGCATAGTAACTACCGCGATCATATAGAGTGAATTATGGGGGTCACCATTTGTGCTATGCGAACGCATAGCTTCTCACGCTATCGCACTGAGTTAACTACAGAGTTTGGAAAAACTTCACATCCATTCTTTCCTGTCGTGCGACTTGAATTCTATATACTAGTTGAACTTCCACTCTTGTTCCTTCTCGAATGGCGAGGTCACGTACCGCTTCTTCAGCCGAGCAGCAGCACAGACCAGTGTTAGATCAGCTACGTCTTCGGAGGCTTTATAGAGGTTGGATAGGTTTCACCAAGCTCTTCACTACTACTCTTGGTGGTGCATCTTCTGAGGATCCCCAGGATTATTTGGACAGTTGTCATGAGGTTCTACGGAACATGGGGATAGTGGAGACCAATGGGGTCGACTTTGCTGCTTTTCGACTGTCTGGATCCGCTAAGACTTGGTGGAGGGATTATTGTTTGGCTAGACCAGTTGTGTTACCAGCTTTGACTTGGGGTCAGTTTTCTCAGCTATTTCTGGTGAAGTTTCTTCCTATCACTCAGAGAGAGATCTATCGGAGGTAGTTTGAGCGTCTCTAGCAGGGTTCTATGACTGTTACTCAGTATGAGACCAGATTTATTGGCTTGGCCCATCATGCTCTTCTTATACTTCCCACTGAGAGAGAGAGAGAGAGAGTGGGGAGGTTCATTGAGGGACTCATTCAGCCTATTCAACTTCAGATGGCCAAGGAGATGGGGAGTGAGATTTCTTTTCGGGAAGCGGCCAATGTGGCCAGGAGAGTTGAGATGGTTCTGCCACAGGGGGGTGGTCAGGGGTCTGACAAGAGGCCTCGTCATTCAGGCAGATTCAGTGGTGCCTCATCTAGAGGCAGGGATTCTTTTGGTAGAGGCCATCCCCCAGGCCGTTTCAGTCAGCACTTCAAGTTTCTCACGATGCTTCAGGTGGTCGTGGTTCTCATATGCAGTATTCGGATCAGCAGCCCTACAGTGCACCACCAGCTACTATCAGTGCATCGCCGCTCCAGAGTTTTCGGGGTAGTCATTCAGGTCGTCAGGGCCAGCATTCTCAGCAGCCGAGGGCTTGTTATACTTGTGGCGATACAGGTCATATCGCTAGATTTTGCCCTCGAGCATCGAGCAGCTCTCAGCATTACAGTTCCCGTGCCATGGTTCAGGCACCGAGTGTTCCACAGCCCGCTCAGCCAGCTAGAGGTGGAGGTAGAGGTGCTAGAGGTGGAGGTAGAGGTATTAGAGGTGGAGGTCAGGCCGCTAGAGGTGGAGGCCGGCAAGCAGTAGGCCATCCCAGAGATGTAGCTCAGAGTGGTGGGGCCTAGCCCCGATGTGATGCTCTTCCAACCAGGCCTGAGGCTAAGGCTTCCGATGCAGTTATCACAGCGATTCTTTGAGTGCTCCTATTTATGTGTCTACATCGGTGGGTGATTCTATTGTCGTAGATCGTGTTCATCGTTCTTGTGTAGCTGTAATTTGGGGTCTTGAGACCCGAGTAGATTTGTTACTGTTGGATATGGTTGATTTTGATGTCATATTGGGGATGGACTGGTTATCACCTTACCATGCTATCTTGGACTGTCATGCCAAGACTGTGACCTTAGCCTTACCATGTTTACCTCGTCTTGAGTGGAGAGGGACTCCTGGTCATTCTACCCGTAGGGTTATCTCATATATGAAGGCTCGGCGTATGGTTGATAAGGGATGTTTGGCTTATTTGGCATATGTTCGTTATTCTAGTGCGGGGGTTCCTTCTATGGATTCTGTGCCTGTTGTTCGTGAGTTTCCTAAGGTTTTTCTTTCAAACCTGCCGGGTATGCCACCCGACAGGGATATTGATTTCTGCATTGATTTGGCTCCGGGCACTCAGCCCATTCTATTCTGCCGTATCGTATGGCCCCGCCTGAATTGAAAGAATTGAAGGAGCAGTTGCAAGACTTGTTTGATAAAGGATTCATTAGACCTAGTGTCTCGCCTTGGGGTGCGACGGTGTTGTTTGTTAAGAAGAAAGATGGATCGATGCGAATGTGTATAGATTACCGGCAATTGAACAAGGTCACAATAAAAAATAAGTACCCATTGTCACATATTGATGATTTGTTTGACCAGCTTTAGGGTGCCCAAGTGTTTTCTAAGATCGACTTGAGATCTGGCTACCATCAGTTGAGGATTAGGGCATCCGATGTCCCTAAGACAGCTTTCCGCACTCCGTACGGGCATTATGAGTTCTTGGTGATGTCATTCGGATTGATAAATGCCCCGCAGCTTTCATGGATTTGATGAAACGAGTGTTCAGACCTTATTTGGATTCCTTCGTGATCGTCTTCAGTGATGATATTTTGATTTATTTGCGCAGCCGGGAGGAGCATGAGCAGGATTTGAGAGTGGTTCTTCAGACTTTGAAAGATAGTTAGTTGTATGCCAAGTTTTCGAAGTGTGAGTTTTGGTTGAGTTCAGTTGCATTCCTGGGTCACGTTGTTTCAGCAGAGGGTATTCAGGTGGATCCGAAGAAGATAGAAGTAGTCAAGAACTTGCCTCGACCCACATCAGCTATCGAGATCCGGAGTTTCTTGGGTTTGGCAGGCTATTACCGTCGGTTTGTGGAGGGGTTTTCATCTATTGCAGCCCCGATGACTGGGTTGACCCAGAAGGGTACCCAGTTCAAGTGGTCGGACGAGTGTGAGGCGAGCTTTCAGAAGCTCAAGATAGCTTTCACTACGGTGCCGGTGTTGGTTTTGCCCACAGGTTCAGGGTCATATATAGTTTATTGTGATGCATCTCGTATTGGACTTGGTGCGGTGTTGATGCAGGATGGCAAGGTCATTGCTTATGCTTCGCGTCAGTTGAAGACTCATGAGAAGAACTATCCAATGCATGATTTGGAGTTAGCAGCCATTGTTCACGCGCTGAAGATTTGGAGGCACTATTTATATGGCGTGTCATGTGAGATGTTCACGGATCACAAGAGTTTGCAATACTTGTTCAAGCAGAAGGAGCTAAATTTGAGGCAAAGAAGGTGGTCGGAGCTACTGAAAGACTATGATATCACCATCTTGTATCATCCGGGGAAGGCCAATGTGGTGGCCGATGCTTTGAGTAGAAAGTCAGCCAGTATGGGTAGTCTTGCATATATTCTGGTCGGTGAGAGGCCGCTTGCCTTGGATGTTCAGGCTTTGGCCAATCAATTCAGGAGGTTGGATGTCTCCGAGCCCAGTCGTGCATTAGCTTGCACAGTCCCTCGTTCTTCATTATTGGAGCGCATTCGAGATCGGCAGTATGATGATCCCCATTTGTGTGTCCTAAAGGACACGGTGCAGCACGATGGTGCCAAGCAAGTCACAGTGGGAGATGATGGAGTTTTGAGGATGCAGGGTCATATTTGTGTGCCTAATGTGGATGGACTTCGAGAGTTGATTCTAGAGGAGGCCCATAGTTCCCGGTACTATATTCATCCGGGCTGCTAAGATGTATCAGGATCTGTGGCAGCATTATTGGTGGAGGAAGATGAAGAAGGATATTGTTGCGTATGTAGCTCGGTGTTTGAATTATCAGCAGGTAAAGTACGAGCATCAAAGACCCGGTGGTTTGTTTCAGAGGATTGAGCTTCCCGAGTGGAAGTGGGAGCGTATCACTATGGACTTTGTTGTTGGACTCCCACGGACTCAGAGGAAGTTCGATGCAGTGTGGGTTATTGTTGATAGGCTGACCAAGTCAGCGCATTTCATTCCTGTGGCAGCCTCCTATTCTTCTGAGAGGTTAGCTGAGATCTATATCCGGCAGATTGTTCATCTTCATGGTGTGCCCGTGTCTATCATTTCTGATCGAGGTACGCAGTTTACCTCGCATTTCTGGAGAGCAGTGCAACGTGAGTTGGGCACACGGGTCGAGTTGAGCACAGCGTTTCATCCTCAGACGGATGGACAGTCTGAGCGTACTATTCAGATTTTGGAGGATATGCTCCGAGCTTGTGTTATTGATTTTGGAGCTCGTGGAATAAGTTTTTGCCTTTAGCGGAGTTTGCCTACAATAATAGTTACCAGTTGAGCATTCAGATGGCTCCTTATAAGGCTTTATATGGTAGGCTGTGTCGATCGCTGATTGGGTGGTTTGAGCCGAGAGAGGCTCGGTTGTTAGGTGCGGATCTAGTACAGGATGCCTTGGACAAGGTCAGGATCATTCAGGATAGGCTTCGTACAGCTCAGTCCAGGCAAAAGAGTTATGCCGACTGTAAGGTTCGTGATGTGGCATTCATGGTCGGCGAGCGATTGTTACTTCGGGTGTTGCCTATGAAGGGCATGATGAGATTTGGAAATAAGGGCAAGTTTAGCCCTAGGTTCATTGGCCTGTTTGAGATTCTTGATCGGGTGGGAGAGGTGGCTTACAAACTTGCGTTGCCGTCGAGTTTATCAGCCATGCATACAGTGTTTCATGTGTCATGCTTCGGAAGTATCACGGCGATCCATCCCACGTGTTAGACTTCAGCACTGTCCAGTTGGACAAGGACTTGTCATATGAGGAGGAGCCGGTAGCTATTCTAGACCGGCAGGTTCGTCAGTTGATATCGAAGAGTTTCCCTTCTGTTCGTGTTCAGTAGAGAGGTCAGCCTGTTGAGGCATCGACCTGGGAGTCCGAGTCCGATATGCGGAGCCGTTATCCCTATCTTTTCTTCGACTCAGGCACTTCTTTTTCTATGTCCGTTCGAGGACGAACGATTGTTTTAGAGGTGGAGAATGTGATGACCTTTCTTGGTTTACAAGTAAATTCTATGTTCCGAGGCCTTAAAAACCTCCTTTTACCTCACCTCGATTTGCGTGCGTGGTCCGGACATATATCCGAAAATCTTTTATGTGAAAATATGAGAAATAAAAATTTCTAGAGTTAAAATTTAATTATGGTTGACCTTGGTCAACATTTTGAACAAACGGACCCGGATCTGTGTTCCGACTATCCCGGGAGGTCCGTAGTAAAATATGGGACTTGGGTGTATGCCCGAAAATGAATTCCGAGGTCCCAAGCCTTAGAAATCATTTTTTGAAAGAAATTGTTTTGCTGAATTATTTATGAAATGAAGAAAAGAATTAATGTTTGAAACCATTGGTATCGGGCTTGTATTTTGGTTCTGGAGCCCGATACAAACTTGTTATAGTATTTGAATGATAACTGTGAAATTTGGTGAAAATGGAGTTTATTTGACGTGATTTGGACATCCGGTTGAGAAATAATGAACTTTAAGTGTTCTTGAGAAAAATGATGAGTTTTGAGGTTTAATTCATAGTTTTACATGTTATTTTAATGATTTGAACGCACGAGCAAGTCCGTATTATATTTTTAGACTTGCGTGCATGTTTAGTTTAGAGCCCCGAGGGCTCGGGTGAGTTTCGGATAGGCCACGGGATGTTTTACACTTAGAAATGAATGCTGGTTTTCTGTTCTGGTGCACTGTGATTTATTGTGCTATGCGATCGCATAGTAACTACCGCGATCGTATAGAGTGAATTCTGGGGGTCACCATTTGTGGTATGCGAACGCATAGCTTCTCATGCTATCGCACTGAGTTAACTAGGCCTGGGGGAAGGGAAACCTATTTTCCTCTATGCGAACGCGGCCGGGCAGGTGCGAACGCGAAGGCCAATTAGGCCTGACCCTATGCGAACGCGGACAGACCCATGCAAACACATAGAAGGTCTGCCCAGCTATATTCCAACATTTTAAATTACGGACAAAACCCTTTCTTTCACAATTTTTCGAAGACCACAGCCCTAAGGACGATTTTCTCCACCAAAGTTCATCCCCAAAGTGTTCGTAATCAATTCTAAACTTTCCTCTTTCAATTACCCAATGTTTTTCTTTTAAATCAAAAATCAAGAGTTTTCATGGTAGAAATTAGGAATTTGGGTAGAGTTAGGGCTTTTTGAATAATTGAGATTTAGACCTCGTTTTGGGGTCGGATTTCAAAATAAATTGCATACTTGGGCTCGTGGGTGAATGGGTAAACATAATTTGGTCCGAACCCCGAGTTTGGACCAAGCGGGCCCGAGGCCGGGTTTTAACTTTTTTTGAGAAAATTTAGGAAAAATTATAATTTTCAGTAAATATAGTTCATTTAGCATTAATTAATGATATTAAGTTAATTATGGTTATATTCGAGTGTATTGGAGGTGAATTCAAAAGGAAAAGCGGTGTTTGAGGCTTGAGTTGGCCGTGGAAGTTTGAGCTAAGTGTTTGGTCTAACCTTAGCTTGAGGGATTAGGAGTTGTGTCTTAATTGCTATGTGTTAACTATGGAGTACGACGTATAGGCATGGTGACGAGTATCTATACGTCGGTGTCAAGCATGCCCGTGAGTCTTGTATTGTAATTATTATGACTCTGTTGTGGTTTATTCGTGCTTCATATGAGGATTATCATTATTGTTCCCTTGCCGGGATGTTGGTGTTATATTACTGTTCCCTTGCCGGGATGTTGATGTTATGTTATTATTCCCTTGCCGGGATGTTGATGTTATATTACTGTTCCCTTGCCGGGATGTTGTTGTTATATTATTGTTCCCTTGCCGGGATGTTGTTGTTATATTATTGTTCCCTTGCCGGGATGTTGTTGTTATATTATTGTTTCCTTGCTGAGATTCTTTTTTGATTGGTGTTGAAATATGAAATGGGAGCGGGTTGCACGCCTACAATGGTAATATAAGAAATGGGAGCGGGTTGCACGCCTGCAACGGTACTATATAAAATGGGAGCGGATTGCACGCCTGCAACGATATATATGAAATGGGAGCAGGTTGCACGCCTGCAATGAGAAAGAAATAAAAGTGAATACTTTGTTTGTTTTCCTTATTGTTGTTGGCAACTAGATTATGGTTTCTTTACATTTCTTTAGTATTTTGTTGTTATCTGATACTCCCCGTAGCATGTCTTCCCCCTCCCCTCCCCTCCCCCCATCTTTAACTATGAATATCTTCTTTTATTTTCTGCTGTATATGATTTAACTACACATGTTTATTTGGTAGTCTGGTCCTAGCCTCGTCACTACTTCGCCGAGGTTAGGCTAGGCACTTACCAGCACATGGGGTCGGTTGTGCTGATACTACACTCTGCACTGTGTGTAGATACTGATACTGGAGCGTTTGGACCGCAGTGAGGGTGCTGTCTTCAATCCATTCAGGCGACCCGAGGTAGTCCTACAGACGTCCACGGGCCTTGGTGTCTGCTCTTATCTTTTCTCCTTCTGTTTTTACTTATTCAGAGATAGATTTGTGTATTTCAATTCATACCTTGTCTGTAGTATTCTTAGATAGTCCGTGACTTGTGACACCAAATTCCGGGTAGTATTGTACTTCAGATTATGTAGCAGTGTTTGGTTGAACTATTAAGATTTCGTCTTCCGCATTTCTGGTTATTTAATTTATTCCGCTGTTTAATCACTTATTACTTTGAATTGTTGAACATTCTTAAATAAGAAAAAGGGTAATGATTTAATAATATTCAGCTTTCCTAGCTTCCACGAGTAGGCGCCATCACAATTCCCGAGGGTGGTAAATCCGGGTCGTGACATACACTCCCTCCTTGCAGGGCTTTTAGTGAAAGAAAGTCCTTGGTATTCCTAGTCATGTGCTTTGAGCATCCACTGTCCATGAATCATTGTTGACTGCTTCCTTTCACTGTTCCCTGCACAAGGAAATCAAGGGTTAGATTTAGGAACCCAAGCAAGTTTGGGTCCCTTGTAATAAGCAAGACGATGAATAAGTGCTCTTCTAGTCCATGCAGGTAACATGCGCTTTTTATGGGTGGCATCTGATCCTCTTTCAGCAAAAACTTTGTTTTTCTGAAGACTGAACCCTAGCTTGGCAATTTTCTTTGAAATTCCCATTGTTCCCAAAGTGGGTACACAGCCAATTATCAGGTACAATAACATACTTCCTATGAGGGTTATAAGGAGTTCTCTTCCTTTGAAACCCTATTCCCTGCCTGTTTCCGCCATTATTAACGTACATGGCAGTAATAGCATCCGAGGACCAGGTCCACTTAAGAGACTTCTCAAGATCACTTTTTACTCTTTCCAATTCTGCTTGAAGTTGTCTATTCTTCTCAAGTTCAGCACATAAACTAGTTTTTACAGCATTTAACTCGTTTTCAAGCTTAATATGTGCTTCGCTAGCAACTTCTTTTCCTTTCTCAAAATTTCCAGGCCTACATTCTGCTTTGAGTTCCTCAATTGTTTCCCTCAAGTCTATAATCACAACTAAGAGGGCATCTCTTTCTTGCTCCAAGGGTTCAACTTTCTCCCCTAAGTCATTTTTTTCTTTACTGAAATTTTCAATGATTTCTTTTAGGTCAACAACTACTACCATCAGATCGTCTCTTTCATGTTCTAAACTAGCAATTTTCTCAGTTAGAGCCTCTTTTTCATTTTCCAGATTGCCTATGGTTTCCTTCAAATCAACCACACAGACTACCAAGTCATCACTAGTTTGTTCAACATCTCCTAACTCTATGATTAAGGCATCCTTATCATCTACAAGACTATGATAGGCATCAATTAACACATTTGCTAATGACATGAGTTTCTTATTAGAGTAGGATTTCAGATTTCTCTGAACATCCCTAAAAGTTACCTCATCATTGTCATCATATTCATCATTGTCTGACTGAGCCATCAAAGAGAATATTGAATCATATTCATTGGCTTCACTTTCAACTGCCATCATAGAGCTATCACCTGCATCATTTTCTTCTTTAGACTCACTGGAGGAATCTCCCCATGCTGCAAGAGCTTGCTTCATAACATTGTCAGCGGCGTTCTTTCTTTTGAAGCATTTGTCAGAAATCGGGTTCCTCTTAGCTGCTTTATTAGAGTTGTATTTGAAATGTTCTTGCTTCAGGAGAGGGCAATCCTTGATGATATGCCCTGGCTTTCCACATTTATGACAGAGGTTATGATTCTTCGGTTTGCTGGAACTGCCTCTCTTTGGTATACCTCCATTTCTTTGGACCATTTTCTGAAACCTTCTGGTTAAGTAAGCCATGTCACTGTCCTCCTCACTTGAGTCATTGCTTCCAACCTTGAGTACCAGGTTCTTTTCCTTCTTTGGTTCTCTTCTTTCGCTATCCTTCTTCTTCTTTATTTTGTAGGTTTTTAGATTTCCAACTAGCTCATCTATGGTTAATGCCTGCAAATCCTTTGCTTCAGTAATGGCATTCACTTTACTCTCCCATGAACTGGGCAATACACTGAGAATTTTCTCACGAGCTTGTTCCTAGGAATGATTTCACCAAGCGAGTGTAGCTCATTTATGATGGAAGTGAATCTTGTGTGCATGTCTTGAATAGATTCATCGTTCTTCATTCTGAAGAGCCCATACTCAGTGGTGAGCATGTTAATCTTAGAATGCTTAACTTGAGTGGTTCCCTTGTGTGCTGTTTGTAAAGCTTCCCATATCTCCTTGGTGGATTGACAGGCTGAGATCCTGTTGTATTCATCAGGTCCTATGCCACACACCAAAATTTTCTTGGCATGAAAGTTTTTCTCCACAACTTTCCTATCAGAATCTTCTGCCATGATAAAATCATGCATTCTTGTCTTCCACCACCCATAGTATTGTCCATTGAACCTGGGTGGTATGTAGGTAGACTGACCCTCTTCAAAATTTGGTGGAGCAGCCATGAGGATCCTTTCTAGGTGTTAACCCGATAGAAAGAACTCGCTCTGATACCAATTGATAGAATTTATGAGTCCACCAAACTCTATAGAGACCAGGTCCTATATAGGTTTCCACAGATAAAGCTAATGAAACAGTAAGTGAATGGAATAGGGAACTTTTACGTGGAAAATCCCTGCTCAAGGGGGATAAAAAAACCATGACCTACACTGGTAGGATTTCAACTTCACTATGAGCAATCTTTTAGATTACAACCTATGCAATCTAGGAATTAAACTCTTAATCCCTCACTAACTTGTAATACACCTATTACAAGCCACTTTGCAATACACCTATTACAAAGACTTCAACTTATGACTATCTCTACTCACGACACAAACACTAAAGGTTTATGGTTTACAAGGGGTTCCTAATTAAAGCTTCTAGATAAGCAAAGTAGGAATTACAATGAAGAACAATTATAAAGTTACAACTCAACTAAGGATATACAGGATACTTGTTCTAGGAACTGGTCCATAGTAATGTTGTACTTTGTTCTTGATGCACTTGAGAATTGAATGCGTGATAGATAGACAGTTGGAGTGCTTGAATGAATTCTCAAGTGTTCAAATGATGTTTTGTTGTAATTTTCTTTGTTAATACAACTTGGATGACATCACTTGAATGATGTAATCACTTGGTTGGTCAATGAGAAGTGACTATTGTAATGTGCTGCACTATTTACGTGTACAGTGCAGGCAGTTCACTTTCAAGCTGTAGATAGTTGACTCCGTACTGCTGCCTGGGGAACCCAAGAGGATCAGGTCCCTGTGTTGATTCTTTATCTTCTGAAGACATAGCAACTCACATTAGCTTAAGCCCGTTATTTTGAGTTGTGTACCAAGTGTATCAGGTTCCTTATCTAGTTTTTTGACAGTAAGTTTGTTAGATCATCAAAACATATAGCTAAGGTAGTGTAAACCCATCAGGTTTGATTGTGTGACTTATGGATGTCTAGGTATACATCAATGTTCGATGGTTCAAAGATATCAAATTTACCGATCAGCCGAGTATATCCGACATTAGATCACTATAGAAAGTTCAAAGAGAAACTTACTTATCCAGATGCGAGTAATCATTGCTTGTATATGACACAGTTTTTCATGCATGCATATTTCAAATAGTCATTCCCCATTCATGTGGGGGATTGTTGGATTTTATTTAGAGGTATACGAAAAGTTTGAAGTTGTTTCCTTTACTAATGCACTTTGTCTCTCATCGGAAAATAGAAAGAAAATCTTTGTGCTTATATAGTGAAGCACGTCTTCTAGCTCTTAAAGAGATAAGAAGAAGTGGTTCCCTGTGCCATTGTCGCTCGCTCGCTCGGCTGGACTTCAGCTTCAGATTTGGTCAATTGATATGATTGATTGATAATTTTTTGGACCAAATTTGTCTCCTGTTTTTGATTATTTCTTTTTCTTTTTCTGATATTTTCGCGCGGATTTTATTTCGCGGATAATTTTCTAACGCTCTAACAGTCATTTTTGAGCGACCAAACAGAAATGTTTTCTGTCGAAATGGTACCTCATGTGAACAGGTACCTTCATACCTATTCAACCCAGACTGTTTGGCTATAAATTCAGAGGTTTTGCCTCACTTTCTGACTACCAAAATCCGCATACTCTCCCCTATATCTTCTGCATTTCTGCATTGTTTTCCAACACCAAAACGTAAGCATCAATGTGGTTTACTGCTATTTGTTGAGTTAGACGAAGTTCTATAATTTTCATTGCCGGTATTACATAATAGTTGTTCCATTCTATCCTGGGAGGAATTAATCCAGTAACCTTGGGCAATACTAAGAGGATTAAATTCCTTAAGGAAATACAGTTTTCTGTTGGGCTCGGAACTTTATTCATCTTATTCTATTTCTTTTTCTTGTTTATGGTTTTGCTTTATTTTGCATAAATTATATTTTTGAATACAGATACTAACATGTTTTGGGTGTAGAGATCCATGGAGAATCAAGATATATGATCAAATCTAAGTATACTCCCTCCATTCCAATTTATGTGAACCTGTTTGACTGGGCACGGAGTTTAAGAAAAAATAAAGACTTTTGGAACTTGTGGTCCTAAACGAGTCAAAAGGGCCCCAGAGTATTTGTGTGGTTATAAAAGCTTCTCATTAAGGGTAGAATTGTAAGTTTAAACTAAATTGTTCCTAAATTTAGAAAGGAGTCATTCTTTCTGGAACGGACCAAAAAGGAAATAGGTTCACATAAACCAAACAGAGGGAGTAATACTTATCCTCAAGCTTGGGGTAAAAATCTCCTCAAAAGTCATCTCCTCCTGAAGTCTAGGTCCGAAAAATAATGAAAATAGGAAAAATCCCAACTTGGGAAAATAATAAGTGAGTCTGTCAGGCGACCACCGCAGGTGCAAACCATAGCACCGCAGTGCGACTTCACATGTGAAAATCCACGCACCATAGGTGTGACCTCTCCAGCCCTAGCCCTCTACCGTAGATGCGAACCCATGTCCACAAGTGCGACCTCCGTATGGGCGGCCTCAACATCATAGGTGTGACTGCACAAGACATCAGAAAATTCTAACTTAGCTCAAAATGATCCGTAATCACTTCGAAACTCATCCGAGTCTCGGTACCCTATATAATCATCCTAAAAAATATATATATCCTATACATACTTGTCCCAAGGCTCACAACATTACCAACAACATCAAAACCAAGAGTCAAGAATTAAACCAAAATCTCAAACTTTCTTAATTTCAAAATTTCAACTTTTGACTAAAAGTGCTGACTTAACCTCGGGTCACCCGAGACCTAAACCAAACATTGGTGCAACGCCAAAATCATCATATGAATCTATTGGACCCTTCTGAACGCCAAAATCATCATATGAATCTATTGGACCCTTCTGAATACCAATATGGGATCGTTTAACCATAATATTGACTTTGGTAAACTATTTCAATTTAAAGCCTCAATTTAGAAATTAAGGGGTCGTTTGGTGGGAAAACAAGTTATCCATGATTAATTATCCCGGAGTTAGTTATCCTGGATTGTTATCCCACCCTTCCATAGGGATAAAAATAACACTACAATTTTCGGATTAGTTATGCCATCAATTCCCAACCAAATATAGGATAAACTTATCTCAAATTTAATTCTAGGATTAATTATCCCTTATCTCTCTTACCAAACGAGCCCTAAGTATTCCAAATCACTCCTGAACCTCTCGAAACCCCGAACCACCCATCCTCGCAAGTGATAAATTATCAAACCATCATACAAGAAGTCTCAAATAGGGGAATGAGATTCTAAAACTCAAAATAACCGGTCGGGTCATTACAATCTTAGCCAGAATTGATAGGTTGCCATTGTACTGTAGTAAGCTTCTTTGTATTCAATGGCAGCCCCTAGATACTTGAATGGAAGTTTTCCAATGGAATAACCCATTTGTTGCAAAATCTATGTTTTACCAACGGATTGAATCTCTCCTAAATGTATGACACTCTTTGACGGATTTGCATGCAGTCTAGAAGTAGAGAAAAAAAATTGAAAACACTGATGTAATGCTTGAACATATTCTATTTTACCCCTTATAAATAATGTTGAATCATCATCAAAGCTAAGGTGGGTGATGCCCAGTTTTCCACATTTTGGAGGAAATCTGCATTTCTTCTAATGCTTTAGTCCACTCATTAACCTGCTCAAGTGCTCCATGACTATAGGAAAAATGAATGGAGAAATTGGGTCTCCTTCCCTTAAGCCTTTAGCTGCAAGAAAAGGTTTTGCTAGTTCTCCATTGAAAAATATTGAGTAGCTCACTGTTGTGATATCATTCATCACCCAATTGAGAAATTTAGCTGGGAACCCCAAGCATTCCATCACTTGTTCAAGGTACACCCATTCTACTGAGTCATATGCTTTCATCGATCATGTCCACCTTCATCATACATCTAGGAGAGATATGCTTTTGTTATAAGCTTTTACAAGCTCATGTGCCAAACTGATATTATCCGGTATCCTCTTGTGCATGTGAGATGATACATGACATTATCTTCTATAGTTCTCGCAGCAAGAACCTTAGAGATTAACTTAAATATCACCGTGCAACAAACAATAAGTCTGGATCTCTAATTGCGTCAGGGTTGGCCACTTTGGGTAATAGAGTACTAGTAGTGCAATTGATAGCCTGATACATAAATACATGAGTGAAAGAATTCTTTAACAACCTCACATACTTCACTTTTGACTTTAGGCCAAGCCTTTTTGTAGAACTCAACATTATATCTATAAATACTAGGGGATTTTTCACTCCCAATAGAACATAATCCTTCATACGTATATCTTATCATCTGTAATTTTTGCACATAGTCTAGATGTTGTCGATGAGATCGGATAGGTCCAGTTCTCCTCATAATAATCTTATTGACAACAGGCAATCTGTTAGCTGAGGACACCATGAAGGATTTATAAAATCTCACTATCTCCAGTCCTCGTTAATTGCTACTGGATCAGTTATTCTCACCCTTATTAAGGAGTGGAGTTCAGTTATCTTTTTCCTTTGCCTCTTTTTCGTAATCACAGCTAAGAAGTATTTATTGTTAGAATCACCTACCTTAATCCAATATAATTAACTCGATCTTTTAGCGACAAAATGCTTTCCTCAACCAGTGATCATATCTCGAATTTTTGTAACCACTCTTTTTCTCTGATGATAATAAATCAGAGTATTGGGATTTCATTAGAACCTGAACATTAAACAATGACTCTCTAGCTTGCTCAAACTTCAAGTAACACCTTAAATCTCTTCTGTGCTCAGCTGTTTAATTAAACTGAGCTTTGAAATCTTTCAGTTTGAAACATATGTTACGTCATTCTGCCAACTGCTTTAATTTGTTTCCAGCCCAATCATCCTTTAGTATTTGTGGAATATTGACTGGTTTGTCCAAATATTAAAGAATCTGAAGGGAGCCTTTATATTTGTCACAGTGTTCCTGATGGGGATTATCATGGGGTCATGGTATGATATAAAGGGTTCTCCATATATTGCAGATGGAGATGTTGACGTGATAGGATCTTATAAGCTATATAAACCACTAACAATAAAGCCAACTCGATCCCGCGGTTTGGTATTCTGGGTAGTGGGTAATCATCTTAGTTTTCCAATAGAATGCTAATGAACAAATATGAGATGGTTTAAAGTGGCTTCCTTTCGTACCAGGCATCTTTTAGTACTGTATAATTCATTACTCGAACTAGTGTCCTATTTTTAATATATTCAAATGACTTGCAACTTTTGTATATTGTATAAACATTGTTTTTTAAGAAGTAGGAAGCTTTATATTAATACTAATATTGCTCCAAAATATTAAATTCCCATAGCTAGCTAGTAGATGTGCAATTACATTCTTTTGCCTGAAGTTATGCTTGATTCTTAGCTAGGACCTTTAGCTGGAGCATGAACGACCTACATTCATGAACAATATTATTAAACTTTTTGTTTCTGTAGGAAAATGCGATAATCTAAACACATTCAATAGTGCATAAACCGTAAAAGGAGAAATTAATTGTTCGCGTAGCGGAAGCGGAAGTAACGAACGAACCGCGGTTGGAATCACTGGTCGGTGGTGGTTATCACGTTGTGACGGAGCAACCCCTATATCACAATCTAAACCCTCGTCTCCATTGAGAGAGAGAGAGCGTGGGGAAAAATACTGCTTTTCTGTGTTTTTTGTTGTACACTGTATGTTTATTTTTATAGGAAATGTTAGGGTTAACTAATAACCCTATTGGGCCTTAAAGCACCCCTTATGGGTGGACCCGACTTTCCTACAGTTTCCATCAAGCAGTATTTTGATAAACTCTGTTTCAATATTTAAAGGTTGGATCTGCATATGCTAGCTATTTGCAGCCATGCCGTACGTAGTGCCATGAATTCAGCATGTAATGGAAAATCTGCAAGGAAACAGTATGTAATATACTAATGAATTGAAATACAGATTTGGGGATGAAATGGTGATTTTTATTGAATTGTCAAATGTTACAAGTGGACCAACGATTGAGAATGTAAATTCACTCTAAGAATAAAAGCTTAATCCAAAAGGCTTCTAATCTCCATTGAATTCCAAGCTATCACCTGTAGAATCAATGGCGGTTGTTAGAGAGAAGTAGAAGAAAATGAGAAGGTTAGAGAGAGAGAAATGAAGGGAGAAATAACAGAATTTACCAGATCATAACTGTCCCATTCTTTAGGCCCAGTTTCAATTATAAACTCCTTCAGCTGGCCCAAGTCCATTAGAGAGCTAATAACAATTCTAGGCCCTTTATTTTATTGAAGTATCTCAGCCGTCCACTCTGTCATGTGCTTGTCACGTGAGGGCTTTATTTTATTTCCCTAATTCCCTTCTTCATTTCATCTCTAGCCGACATCTAACAATACCCCTCTGATGGAAACAATGACCTTGTCCTCAAGGTCAGAGACTAGCCACAAATTCTGGAAACTTGCTTTTGAGATATCCCTAATCTTCCCAAGTTGCATCCTCCGCCTTCAAATTAGCCCATTGAACACCNGTGTATGCTTGTGTGTGTAAGATTAGTGTTGTACCACCATTCTGCTAATGGTAACCATTTCACCCACTGTTTAGGATTAGTAAACACCATAGCCCTATGATATGCTTCCAAGCATCTGTTTAATCTCTCCGTCTGCCCATCTGTTTGAGGATGGTAAGAGGTGGACATGTTCAGCTTGACCCCCATGGACTTGAATAGTCTCTTCCAGAATTGGCTAGTGAACACACTGTCTCTATCTGATATAGTTGTCTTAGGTAACCCATGTAGTTTGTACATGTCTCTCAAAAATAGATCAGCCACATCTGTGCAGTGAAGGGATGTTTGAGAGCTAGGAAATGGCCATACTTGGTAAGCCTGTCCACCACCACTAGTATAGCATTCCCGTGGCCTGAAGAAGGTAACCCTTCCACATAGTCCATGGCTATGTCCTGCCATGGTAACTCAGGAATTGGTAAAGGTTGTAGCAACCCGGGTGTATGTATATTTTCAGTCTTCACCCTTTGGCAAGTATCACATTCTGAAACCCATTTATAGACATCAGTTCTCATATTAGGCCAGTAGAAAATCATCTTCATCCTTTTGTAAGTACCCTGGTGTCCAGAGTGTCCACCCAAGGGAGACTGGTGCATTGCTTGAAAAATCTTAGTTCTTAGATCTGTTCCCTTTCCAATGTAGATTTTCTGGTCATACCTCAAAATTCCTTGCAGTAAGGTATAACTGGAACTGTTATGGGTATTTGTTATTAGTTCAGTGATCAATTTGTGAACATCAGAATCATGCTCATAACTGTGCTCTACCTCACTCATCGAAGTAGGCTCAGTAGAAGATAAGGCAAATAATGATGATTCTTCCTCCTGTCTCCTGGATAGTGCATCAGCCACCTTATTTTCAGCACCCCTTTTATATTGGACTTCATAATCAAGTCCTAATAATTTGGTCAGACCCTTCTGTTGCAGAGCAGTGGTCACTCTTTGCTCTAGTAGAAACTTTAAGTTGTGATGGTCTGTTCTTATTATAAAATGACCTCCTTGGAGATAATGTCTCCATTTATCCACAGCTGACAGTAAAGCCGTGAATTCCTTCTCATATATAGATAATCCCAAGTGTCTAGGAGCTAAAGCTTTGCTGAAAAAAGCAATAGGTCTGCCCTCTTGCATTAGGACTGCCCCCATCCCTTTAGAGCAAACATCAGTCTCAATTATGAAAGGCTTGTTGAAATCTGCCAATGCTAGCACAGGTGCACTGGACATGGCCTGTCTAAGGGCTTGAAATGAGCTCTCAGCCTCTGCATCCCAGTGAAAACCATTTTTCTTTAACAAATTGGTTAAGAGTCTGCTTATAACCCCATAAGACCTGATGAATCTCCTATAGTATCCTGTCAAGCCCAAAAATCCCCTCAGGGCCTTTATGGTTTTAGGAGTAGGCCAAGAAGCCATAGCCTCAATCTTTGAAGGATCTGTGGCTACTCCTTCTTCTGTTATTATGTGCCCCAAATATTCTACCTTGGTCTGGCCAAAAGAACACTTGGACAATTTAGCAAAAAGTTGATCCTTCCTTAATATCTCCAGTACCTTTCTCAAATGTAGAACATGGTCTTCCATAGTAGAGCTGTATACTAGAATATCATCAAAGAACACCAACACAAATTTTCTAAGATAATCCTTTAAAACATGGTTCATAAGTGACTGAAAAGTGGCAGGAGCATTAGTCAGTCCAAAGGGCATTACCCTAAATTCATAATGTCCCAAATGTGTTCTAAAGGCAGTCTTATAAATGTCCTTTTCTCCCATCCTTATCTGATGATACCCAGCTCTTAAGTCTATTTTAGAGTATATGCATGACCCAGACAATTCATCCATTAAATCATCAACCATGGGTATAGAAAACTTGTCTTTTATAGTCATATTGTTTAGAGCTCTGTAGTCAATACAAAACCTCCAACTTCTATCTTTTTTCTTGACTAATAAAACAGGGGATGAAAATGGGGAATGGCTTGGTTGTATAATACCATCGTTCAGCATTTCACTCACCTGTTTCTCTATTTTATATTTTTGGAAAAAAATGTATCTATAGGGTCTAATACTTACAGGAATTGCATCTGATTTCAGGGGAATGTAATGGTCATGACCCCTTTTGGGAGGCAATGATGTTGGTTTCATGAAGACATCTGGAAACTGCTTTAGCACCTTGTCAATAGCCGCAGGTATGAGACTTGATTCCTTCACTTCTTCTGCTGAAATTGTGAATAAGTGAGACCATATGGCATGCCCTTTCTTAAGTAGTTGTCTCACTCCATTGGTTGATAAGCTCTTAAGTTCTGTTTGGTTGTAATTCCCTTTAAGTTCTACCCTCTTCCCTTTGTGAGTTACTTGCACCTTATACTCTACAAAGTCAAGTAGGACTGGATTATGCCTTTTCATCCAATCACCCCCTAATATGATGTCATTGCCACCCAGCTTAGTTATTCTGACTGCATCTTCAAACTCCACTCCTTGTATCTTCCATTTGAATATGTGACAAATGTGCAAACTCATTAAGTAGTTGCCATTTGCTACTATCACTCTCATAGGCCCAACTTCTGAAATAAGACAACCTATTTTCCTGGCTGCTTCCATATCCAAAAAATTGTGTGTGCTTCCTGAATCTAGTAAAATAGTTAGGGAATTCTTTTTGGCTTCACCTCTCAATTTAATGGTGTTGGGAACTTCAGTGCCAGATAGTGCATTTAGGCTTATTGCCTCATCCACTATCTCTTCCTTTGGTATTATCACTGTTTCTTCTTGATGCAGGGCCTCCTCTAATTCCTCTTCAGTAGGAGCTGATATAGCATTAAGTTGTCTAGGCTTACATTGATGCCCAGGATGGTACTTTTCTCCACACTTATAACACAAACCTTGAGCCTTTCTACTCTCAAACAGTTTGTTGTTAGAATAACTGAAACCCCCAAGTGAACTTCTATTAGGTTGAGTATAGTATCCTGTAGTTGATCCCTTGTTCCCCTGTGATTTTCCAGCCTTAGTGACAGCTTCCAATAGGTTCTTCTTATGCCTGACTTCTCTACTGCCTTGTGGAATGAATAGGGGTCCAACATATTAACTATATGCCTAATTTCTTCTTTTAATCCTTCTATGAAAATTTCTAGGAAGAATTCTTCTGGCATAGTAGGATTCCTTATTAACACCCAAGCTTTGAGTTCTTCAAATTTCTCCAAATACTCATCCTCTATTTTTTTGAATTCCCCAATTAGGTTTAATTTGCTGTTAGATGCACCCTCAAATCTACTACAGATTTCAATAGTAAAATCTGACCACCTAACTACTCCTTTACTTATGTGATAGGAAAAGAACCAAGATTCAGCCTTACCATTGAGGTGAAGGACTGCCTCCTCAAGTTTTTTCTGTGGATCGGTGATGTGGTTATGCTGGAAAAACCTTTCACACTTCCTCAACCATGCGCAAGGGTCAACTCCATCAAAGTAGGGAATGTCTACTCGCGATTGAGATGAATGGCCATTGTTCCTTCCTCCTAAGATATCTCTGTTCTCTCCCACCCATGGCTTGGATATTGGCCCGACATTTGAGAGGTTCTCCATCGGCGCACTGCCCAGAAGACCATCCTGTGGAGGAAGCAGCTTTTCCACTAACAGTTCTAAAAAATTTTCCAGATTTTCTAATTTTTCATCATTTGTAGTCATATACTGTTGGAATTGCATCTCTAATTTCTTTAGAGACTCGTATGTAGCTTTAGATCTTGTTTCTGCTCCTGTCATGTTGTACTGGCCAGGAAAGAGCTCTGATACCAATTGTAATATACTAATGAATTGAAATACAAATTTGGGACTGAAATTGTAATTTTTATTGAATTGTTAAATGTTACAAGTGGACTAACGATTGAGAATGTAAATTCACTCTAAGAGCAAAAGCTTAATCCAAAAGGCTTCTAATCTCCATTGAATTCCAAGCTATCACCTATAGAATCAATGGCGGTTGTTAGAGAGAAGGAGAAGAGAATGAGAAGGTTAGAGAGAGAGAGAAATGAAGGGAGAAATAACAGAATTTACCAGATCATAACTGCCTCATTCTTTAGGCCCAGTTTCGGTTATAAGCTCCTTCAGCTGGCCCAAGTCCATTAGAGAGCTAATAACAATTCTAGGCCCTTTATTTTATTGAAGTATCTCAGCCGTCCACTCTGTCATGTGCTTCTCACGTGAGGGCTTTATTTCATTTCCCTAATTCCCTTCTTCATTTCATCTCTAGCCGACATCTAACACAGTAATAAATCATCAGTATGAAGAACTCCCCCTAGGATAATCAAGGAAAATATGTCTTACAGTTTCAGAGGACTTCTTACACATATATAGGACAAGTAGAATCAATGTTCATACCAATACGATGGAGACGAGACCTAAAAGAAATTAAATCTTCCATAAGAAAAACTTATCCATATTCGGGCATCACAGCTTCCAAATCCAAACAAAGTTAGTTATTGTTAAAGGCTTCATGGACATCAATTAACTTATAGCAAAACTTTATGGTGAAGTAACCATTACTATACTATTAGGTGATTACATGGGGATGTCACTTTTTAAAGTGCCTATAAACATTGTTATCTCATCATAATCCTTTACTTAGAAAGAAAGAAAGAAAGAAAGAAAGAAAGAAAGAAAAAGAGATACTCCCCTCGTTTTCTTTTTCTTGTTAAATTTTTATTTTTTATTGCCCTTAAGAAATTATTGATTAATTATTTATTTTACTAAATTGTTCTTATCAATGGTACTTTCGAAATCTAAATTTAACTACTAAAACTTCAGTTAGTCTGGAGAATGATTACTTAATGATAAGGATAAAATAGAGAAAAAATTAATCTATTCTCTCTTTGTATGTTAAAATGAAGAAGTAAAAAGGGGAATTTTTTTTTTTTATACTCGATAAGTAAACAGGGGTTTCAAAGAGAGTAATATGGTCATTCTATTTGAAATAATAGATGAATATCGAGCGGAATTGAAGGAAGATAAAGATAGCGTGTTAATAATTAATGAGTTAGGAATTGATGGTTAGTTTATTAATTTTTTATTTTATTTTTGCTAACCGTGGTGTTGGGGCTAGTTTACACGAACCTAGACTAATTCTGCGGGATACCTGTTATTTTCCACCGCTAACAGATTTACCCGATAACTCTATCCATCATCAAAACCTGAACAAATAAGAAGAAACCACCTAATAGTTTTTTGTCTACCCATTTATTTTTCTACCTATAAACTAATTACATTTCCTACCCATAGTAATTTTGTGAGAAATTTTTTTCTCTATTCTCAATTTTTTTTTATTTCTATGATTCTTTTCTTTTTTCCTTTTTTTCTTTCTTTTCTCCTTTTCTTTTTTCTCATTTTCTTCCTATTTTTTTCTTTTTTCTCTTTTATTCATTTATTTTTGCCTAAATCGTATTATTGTTATTTTTTTCATAACTTATTTCACACTCAAATTTGACTCCTTCTTTACTTTTTTTATTTTTATTTTTTCTTTATTTCTTGTTCCTTTTCTAATTTCACATGATTGCTATGCAAACCTTGATCTCCTTCCCTACAAATATCAGTACATACTCTACCATTAGCAGTAACACCAACCAGTGATGGAGCAAGTAAACATAATCTACGACCACTAAATCTCCATATATACTAGTTAGGATAGAAATGATAATAAAATATTAAAAAATACAATAAAAATGTAAGTAGCAAAAAAGACTTCTAGCACCATATGATACTAATACGGTATACATGTGTACCAACAGAGTATATGATTGCTCTAGAATATTGACACCTATCTGTGGCTATACTACTGTACCAAAACATTAAAGGATACAATAAAAGTACGAGAAAATTACATGCTCGCATTGCAAGCTAAATATTCGCAAAGCAACTTGCTCATTCCATATACGAACAGGGTATATAGTTGTGTGGGACGTTCAAACAATTACCTATAATTATAAAAACTAGTACATATAATCTATATCCATCAGCACAAAAAATTCCAGCACTGCAAATCACGTTCATATAAATAATTTCATAATAGAATCCACTTAAAAATGCAGCCAAGACAACCAAAAAAAATGTTCAAACTACCATATGATACCAATATGGTATATGACTATACCAACATGGTATACAGTTTTACTGGTTAATTCCCGGCAACTATATGACTATACTACTATTACATAACACACATGCATAAAGAGAAAAATAAAAAAATAGTGTACCACATATTAGTATAATAAAGTATTTCAAGATATTGTACTATATTACTATTATTAAAAGAAAATCAAATATTGTACTAATAAATGCAGCTAATGCAACCAAAAAATGATTCAACTAGCATATGATACCAATATAGTATATAGCTATACTAATAGGGTATATAGTTTGAATGAATTGTATACCAAAATGGTATATTTGTATACTATTAGAGTATACAATACAAATTCGTCTTCTTCTCTTGTTCAACTATATTTCAACCCAAACTTCTAAAATCTACTACAAAATCTCCACCAAATTGACTAAAACTTTAGCTACAACCTCCAATCAACTTTCCAAACAAACCCATATAGGATCGGATCAAAACAATTAAAAACTCAAACAAACCAAGTTATGAGTTTCAAGCTTCAAGCTCCTTCAATGGTGGATTTGAATTTTTGTACAATAAAATATTTGAAAATTAGCATTAATATCATAATCAAAGAACAATACCCAATAAATTCCAATAGCAAACACTTCAACACACATGAAAATTCAAATTTTAGTTATATAGTACATATTATTTTTTGTTTTACTTTTAGAAGATAAAATAAATTATGGAGCACAAATTTAAAAAAAAGGTGATGATAGCAGAAAAAGGTACAATACTAACAACACTGCCCACTATTGAAAAAGCTAACTATTATTTGGCTTCTTTTTAGGACTCACACTTTTGCTGCTTAAATTATATAAGTCCATCGCAAGCGAGAATTGAATGGGCGGGTAATTAGTTGTAATAGAATAGGTATTTGATGTAAGTACTTTTAAAATGGATAATTACGGGTAATTACTTTTGATTAGGTAGGTATATAGGGTAGTTTCCTTTTTTTTAAAAGCTAATTGTAGAGTAGAGACGTACGTCTAAACCCCCAAAATATTAAAGAAACTATCACATCAGTATTTATTCCAATTATAGTTAAAAGTAGCACTAAAAAGAAAAGAGACTAATTAATTAAGGAAGAAGTCTTTAATTTATTGGAGCTTGTACATCATGCTTACACGGATAATTCTGATGATAGGTCTGGCTATTATCCGCAGAAATTTTGGATTCTAATACTATTCGGAATTGGGTAACTTTGTTATCTACATTTTTGATTTAATCTTATTCTGTCGTTAGGAAAAAAGTTTCGGCTTTCAATATATCCAAAATAAAATGGATGGTAAATCTCGATCAATTTCATGTTATTAATCTTTATGTTAGTAAGAATAAATTAATCCACAAAGGCTCCAAACTAATAATCACACAAGGTACGTTATTCTCGTGTTCATTTTCATTCCAAGTTCAGAATTTACTAGTATGTTCGCCGAAAACACTTGCAATTGAAGAAACTAAAGAGTAAGAGTACTATCTTAAGTGCTTTGCTATTAGTCATAATTGAGATTCTTAAATAATGTCTTGTCTAGTTATTTTGTCAACTACAATAATCCACTTTTAATTGTGAAACCGACTAAAAAACTTAATTGGCACCTTTAATTCTGAATGTAAGTAGGAAAAAGGGATAGCTACAAAATTAAAATGCAAAGTGACGTTTACTAAGCCACATTCTCCCACTAAGATAACTATATATTATTGCACTTTTACCGACAACAAGAGTTATGATTATAATAAAATAGCAAAAACGTCAATAAAAGAATATACGTATACGTGCATAGCACGTGCACAAAAATTAGATAGCATGAAATTCACGATGGCTCAAAATGCTCACTAATATTATAGTGCACCATATATATGATCTTAAATAATTAGTTATAAGAAGTCCATGCATGGAGAAGAAGACAACATAACTCTTGATGCATCATCCTCTCTGAAGAACCTCGTTTACTAGTTAAATGCATATTTATCTTTCGTACAAAAAAAAAATGCTGAGCAAGATAAAGAGTATCGTATCAAAAAAGAAGAAAGAATCACTTCGAATATTCAGTCCGTCTTGTCATCATTCCCCGTTAATCTTGATTATCGAGAAAAGGCAGTTCTTAATTTTATCACCCCCAAATGGAAAAAGATCTTCACTGTTAAACGTACGACCAAGAAAAGTTGCTAAAAAAAATTCTGCAGAAAATTAATGACCAAGAAAACTGTGGAACTTTCTGATGAACAAGAAGTTAGAATAGTAAAGGCTGATGATAGGAAAAATAGACATTGATTAAAATCAATCGAGTGCTGGTGCTAATTTTGTAATTGAAAACCCAAAAAGACAATTGCCCATTATCACAAAAAGAGCACGAGAAGTAGCCAACGACCCACTTGGTTAATATAACGATTTAACCGATCGTTTTCAGTTTGAGCGTTTTGTTTAGTGGTTCGAAATCTTGAATGGCTTCATTGAAATTGTAATTGAACAATTCGTATTGAACATGAAAAAAAGAAGAAGAGATGAAGCAGAAGAAGAGAGAAGAAGTAGAGAAGGAGAAAGAGAACCAATGTGCTAGTATAGAGAGAGAAAATTCATATTAGAAAATCTGATCTTTACATGAGTTGAGAGGATAAATATATATAGCTATGATTATAACTAATTAAGCTTAACTAGACCTAAGTTGTTATTAGAGACTTAACTAACTCTAGGATTGATAGTTAATTAACTAATAAACTGAGCTATGTGAAATTACTAAGTTGACCCTCTTCCCTTTATGTTATATCTTTCTCTACAATATTGTGTATTTTGACTTGCGTTTGTGGTCGGTTTCGGTTTTCGAGAGTTCCGGGATTTGATTTGGGAGAATGTTTTTCATTTTAGAATCTTAAGTTGGAAATGTTGATCGGAGTTTGATTTTGTGAAAACGACCCTGGAATGGTGTTTTGATGTCTCCAATAGGTTCGTATTGTGATTTTGGACTTGGGCGTATGCCCTAAATTGAATTCTGAGGTTCTTAGGTTGATTTGGCATGTTTTGTTGAAAGTTGACAATTTGAAGGTTTGAAAATTCCTTAGGTTTGACTATAGTTTGACTTTAAAGCTTAAATTTGTAGCCATTAAAGAAGGTTTGAAAAATCCTTAGGAATCGAACACGTGGTTGTGTTTTTAGAAGTTATTGGGTTTTATCGTAAATTTCATGTGTTTTGGTGTCCGATTCGGGGTTCCGGTGTTATCTTGGTATTTTGATTATGCGAGCTAGTTCGTATGATGTTTTTAGACTTGTGTTAACGTTTGGTATGGAGCCGTGAGGGCTCGGGTGAGTTTCGGATGCGTTTCGGAGTGTTTGGAAAAGTTTCTATTTTGCTGGAATTCTTGGATAGGTGCTTCAGCTTTCCTAAATGCAAGATTTGGTTCGCATTTACGAGGTGAGGGTTCACATTTGCGAGATGTGCTGGGAACTGTCAGATTCACATTCGCGATCACTCATATTTTACCCTATGAAGCTCAATCGGTGTTTGTATGGTGTTTTTTGAGTTTCACTGGTGGAGGTCACGGCGTTATAAGTGGAAGAGGTGCTGCGGAGCTATATTTAGTTCTGGTAATATTCTGATATGGTTTCTCAGCGTGAGTCTGTGAGGTAGAAGATGTGTATATATGTTTTGTGTGGGAGACTTGTCTTTTCTGTGTGAAAAAAGTATTGTAGAGTATATATGTGTGCAGGTGATAAAAAATGAGTGTCAAGCGTGTGAATATTGTTATTCCCAAATCCCAAAAGCAGTTTATGAATTTTACAACAATCTTAATTTAATGTACAATAAAAAAATATTGAGTTAATCTGAACTCACATATTACATTACGAATCCGCAACTGGAGAGGAAGATCAAAATGAGTGCCTTGTGTGTGAAGAACCGGTGAAAATGTCAAATTGGTGAGTGCGTTGTTGTATCTCATACACTCATTTCTCCACCCATTGGAATCACATCGGGAGCTAATACCTATGTTACATGAATTTCTTTATTTACTAACATACAGGGGCGGATCCACGTTGATTCAAGAGGGTTCAGCTGAGCCCGTTTCGTAAATAATTTTTACTATTTTTATATGTAAACTATTTTTCAAATAAACAAATATATTAAATTTTAAGCTGTTGAACCTAAAAAAACAAACACACGGCCTTGGCCGGATGGTTCAAGCGGGTTCAATTTCACCCGTCTGTCACGCGTTCGAATTGAATGTTCAACATTAGTTGTGTTTTGGTCTTCCCTATTTAAAAAAATGGTGACCGCTCATCTGGCCCTCCTTCTGCCAGTTCTTCTTTGTCTTCTTTTATTGTTTATTGATGTAGTCTCTTTCCATTGTTTTAGAACTTTCTACATTTTTAAACCAAAAAAGAAAAAAGAAAAAAACTTTCTACATGAAATTATTAAATTAGCTTACCTCTCTTATGATGTTTCTTTGGGAACATTTATTGCAAGTTAAATCAAAATTAATAACTAAATAGAGTTAAGTATTTTAGTATGGATCAAACCGAAGCTTCTTACAGTAAAATTTACTAAAGTTGAATAAATTGTAAACGTAAATAGAAAATAGATATGTTTATACATATTTATATATATCGAAGATAGTGTGGCTTGGAAATTAAAATAAAAAGTTGCTGGCAAATTTTCTTCTAAAGTTTTGCTAAGAATCAAAATGATGAGCACCAGGTAAGCCGTTTGTCTGTTAACTCACTGTCGATTATTTTTTAGGACTTCAATATATATATCTGAACCCGCTTGCATAAAAGTCTGGGTCCGCCACTGCTAACATACATGATACATTATACATGACACATTATACATATGTAGGTACTTTATAGCATGAGTGGAGCCAAGGGGCGGAAGGGTGTTCGAATCCTCTTAGCAAAAAAACTACATTATATATATTAGGTGAAAATTATTTTTATATATATATATATATATATATATATATATATATATAAATATATATATATATATAAAATCTTTTTAACTTTTTCGTATGTTTACTTCTTCATATTTCGAACCTCTTATTAATTAAATTTGGCTGTCGCTGCTTTATAGGCACCAAAAGGGTTGCTTAACAGTCAAAGAATTGGATAACGCCAAGAACCAAGGTTTGAATTCTGATATTACGTGATTTTTTCTTATATGCTCATATTTTATTGAGCAGAACTATTTTGTTTTTCAATTCATACGCTAATGAAAATAGGAGATACATGGTGAATTAATCGACATTTATGCAAGCTGAACGGACATTAAAATTTGTCATGGCCCGGAATTTTCCACTTTCGGGACCGTAACGGCGTCTAATATTTTACTTGCTAAGCAAGCCAACGCTAGTAGATTCCTTAAGCCAATTTTAGTCAATTTCAATAAAAGGATCAATTAAGCCAAAGGAAGCTAAAACTGAGCGCAGAATAACATAAAAGTCCATAATATCTAATACAATCCGGATCTGGAGTCACAACTCACGAGCTTATTGAATTTTCTACAAACAGAGTCTGAAAGAAATACAACTGTATTGAACGAAAAGAAACAGTAAAATACGTAAAATAGAAGGGGACTTCAAGGTCTGCGCCAGCAGATCTACCTCGAGTCTCCAATGAGCAAATCCAAGCTGTTACGCCTCATGAACACCTAGGGCCGGTACCAAAGTCTGCACAAGAAGTGCAGAGTATAGGATGAGTACAACCGACCCCATGTGCTCCGTAAGTGTCGAGCCTAACTTCGACGAAGTAGTGACGAGGCTATAACAAGACACCCACATAATAAACCTGTGCAGATAACAGTATATGTGCAAGATAACAACAAATAAAGGCTAAACATGTACTATTGGGAGGGGGACATGCTAAAGGGGGTACTAGATACGAGAAATACAACAGAATATGATAACCAGAACAGTCAATATGCCTTTAACAAGTAAAAACGAATAAGCACAATGAAGAAAACTCACGGCATCACCCATCGTGCTTTTACTCTCAACCTCACAATGAAATAATAATACTGCACAGCATCACCGTTCGTGCTTTTACTCTCACTTTCAGTATAAATCAATAGATACGACACGACATCACCCTTCGTGCATTAACTCTCAAAACATGGAACGGCATCACCCTTCGTGCATTAACACTCACAATATGGCACGGCATCAGCCTTCATGCATTAACACTCACAATATGTCACGGCATCACCCTTCGTGCATTAACACTCTCTCTTACCATGTAAACAATAATCAACTATCACAAAAGCCCATAAACGTGGTAATAACAATCAATTTAACAAGTAACTAGTGTAAGCATGGATAACATGATCAAAGTAAGCAATAATTACAAGGAACAAGTCCCACCCGCATGCTTTAATCCGACAACAACGCATAAGTACTCGTCACCTCACATATATGTTGTATCCAACATCCAAACATGTAGCAAATAGACAAACAAGTCATAATCCCTCAAGTCAAGGTTAACCACGATACTTACCTCGCTCCAAGGATCAATTCAAAGCTCAACCATAGCTTTGCCTTTCAAACAAGCCTCCAAACCAATAGAATCTAGCAAACTACCAACCAAGCGATTCTAATTAAGCTTTAGGAACTACCCACGATCGCAAAGATTCAATTTAGGTCATTATTGAAAAAGTCAACAAAAGTCAACTCCCAAGCTCGCTTGATCCAAACCCGAAATTCGAGCCAAAATCCGATTACCAATTCACCCTGAGCCCGGTTATATAATTTGTTTTGGAATCCGACCTCAATTTGAGGTCTAAATCCCAATTTTACAAAAATTCCTAATTCTACCCAAACCCCCAATTTCCACCATTGCTTGGGAAAATCTCCTCTAGGATTTTCTTGTTTTGATAATTTGAAGAATGAGAGAAAATCCCTTTTTTTTAGCTATTTGATCAGTCGCAGATGTAATGGACCTATATCGGATTTGCAAGGTATGAGGCCTCCACCAGAACTGAAGCACACCAGCAATGTTTCTAAGTCGAAATTCACTCTGTAGCATATCCGAAACTCACCCGAGCACTCGAGGCTCTAAACCAAATATGCACGCCAATCTAAAAACATCATACAAACTTGCTCGCGCGATCAAATCGCCAAAATAGCACCTAAAACTACGAATTGAACATCAAATCAAAGGAAATTTTCTAGAAAACTCATGAACTTCTATTTTCACAACCAGACGTGCGAATCACGTCAAACCAACTCCGTTTGTCACCAAATTTTATAAACAAGTCATAAATATAGTAATGGACCTATATCGGATTTCAGAACCAAAATACGGACCCGATATTCATAAAGTCAAACATTGGTCACTTTCAAAGTTATTAAGATTTTAAACATTCAAATTCCAACAAAGTGCGATAACTCGGGCTAGGGACATCTGAATTCGATTCCGAACATACGCCCAAGTCTCAGATCACGATACAGACGCAGCGGGACCGTCAAAATACGAATCCAGGTCCATTTTCTCAAAACATTGACCGAAGTCAACTCTCAACTCAAATAATTTTGAGGCAAAAATTTCATACTTTCTCAGTTTTTAACATATATGCTTTCCGGAAAAATACCCGGACTGTGCACGCAAATTAAGGAGGGCTAATATTAGGTATTTAAGGCTTCAAAGCGCGGAATTAGGTTCTAAAACATAAGATGACCTTTCGGGTCATCACATTCTCCATCTCTAACACAACCGTTCGTCCTCGAACGGAGATAAAAAAGTACATGGGCTGGTGAAAAGGTGTGGATATTGACTCCGCATGTCCGACTCGAACTCCCAAGTAGCTGCCTTGACGGGGAGACCTCTCCACTGCACTCGAACTGAAGGATAACTCTTCGACCTCAAGTGAGGACCTGCCGGGCTATAATAGCCACTGGCTCCTCCTCATAAGTAAAATCCTTGTCCAACTGGACAGAGCTGAAATCTAACATGTGGGACGGATCATCGTGATACTTCCGGAGCATGGACACATGGAAAACCGGATGAACTACTGATAAACTAGGTGGCAATGCGAGCTTGTAAGCCACATCACCCACTCTCTGAAGAATCTCAAAAGGCCCGATATACTTAGGGCTGAACTTGCCCGTCTTTCCGAACCTCATCACACCCTTCATGGGTGAAACCCGAAGCAACACTCTCTCTCTCCGACCATGAATGCAACATCACGAGATCTACTATCGGCATAACTCTTTTGCCTGGACTGAGCTGTGCGAAGTCGATCCTGAATAATACTGACCTTATCCAAGGCATCCTGTACTAAATCTGTACCCAACAACTGAGCATCGCCCGGCTCGAACCATCCAACTAGCAAACGGCACCGCCTCCCGTATAATGCCTCATAGGGAGCCATCTGAATGCTCGACTGGTAGCTGATGTTGTAGACAAACTCCGCAAGTGGCAAGAACTGATCCCAAGAACCTCCGAAGTCTATAACACAAGTGCGGAACATATCCTCCAATATCTGAATAGTGCGCTCAGACTGTCCATCCGCCTGAGGATGAAATGTTGTGCTCAACTCAACCTGCGTGTCCAACTTATGTTGTACTTCCCTCTAGAAGAGCGAGGTGAACTGTGTACCTCGATCAGAATTGATAGACACGGGCATACCATGAAGACGAACGATCTCGTGGATATAAATCTCTGCCAACCACTCTAAAGAATAGGTAACTGCTATAAGAATGAAATGCGCTGACTTGGTCAGCCTGTCCACAATGACCCAAACTGCATCAAACATCCTCTGAGTCCGTGGGAGTCCAACAATGAAATCCATAGTGATACGCTCCCACTTCCACTCTGGAATCTCTAACTTCTGAAGCAAAACACCAGGTCTCTGATGCTCATACTTAACTTGTAGACAATTTAGACACCGATCTACATATGCAGCTATATCCTTCTTCATCCTCCTACTAATAATGCTGCCGCAAGTCCTGATACATCTTGGCGCACCCGGATGAATAGAATACCGGATACTGTGGGCCTCTTCAAGAATAAACTCACGAATTCCACCCACATTAGGCACACAAACACGACCCTGCATCCTCAAAAATTCATCATCTCCAACAGTAACCTGCTTGGCATCACCGGCCGCACTGTGTCCTTAAGGACAAGCAAATGAGGGTCATCGTACTACCACTTCCTGATGTGCTCAAACAAGGAAGACCGAGCGACTGTACAAGCTAGAACACAACTGGGCTCAGAAACATCCAACCTCAAGAACTGATTGGCCAAGGCCTGAACATATAATGCAAGCGGTCTCTCATCGGGTGGAATAAACACAAGGCTACCTATACTCACTGACTTTCTACTCAAGGCATCGACCACCACATTGGCCTTCCCAAGATGATACAAGATGGTGATATCATAGTCTTTCAATAGCTCCAACCACCTCCTTTGCCTCATATTGAGCTCCTTATGTTTACTGCAAGCTCCGATTATCCATGAATACCTCACACGACACGCCGTAAAGATAGTACCTCCAAATCTTCAGCGCATGGACAATGGCTGCCAACTCTAAGTCATGAACAGGGTAATTCTTCTTATGAACCTTCAATTGCCGCGACGCATATGCAATCACCCTGCCATCCTACATCACTACCGCACCAAGTCCAATACGCGATGCATCACAATATACCGTATAAGATCCTCGACCTGTGGGCAACACCAACAATGGCGCCATAGCCAAAACACTCTTGAGCTTCTGAAAGCTCGCCTCACACTCGTCTGACCATGTGAACGGGGCACTATTCTGGGTCAACCTAGTCAATGGGGCTGCTATAGATGAGAACCCCTCCACAAACCGACGGTAATAACCCGCTAATCCCAAGAAACTCTGGATCTCCATAGCTGACGTGGGTCTAGGCCAGCTTTGAAGTGCCTCAATCTTCTTAGGATCCACTTGAATTCCCTCTGGTGATACAACATGCCCCAAGATAGCGACTGAGTCCAACCAAAACTCGTATTTTGAAAACTTAGCATATAAATTGCTGTTTCTCAGAGTCTTAAGTACGATCCGAAGATGCTGCTCATGATCCTCTCGACTGCGGAATAGATCAAGATATCATCAATAAACACAATCACAAAGGAATCCAAATAGGGTTTGAACCGCCGGTTCATCAAATCCATAAATGCTGCTGGGGAATTTGTCAGCCCAAACGACATCACTAAAACTCATAATGCCCATAACGAGTCCGAAAAGCTCTCTTAGGGACATCGGATGCCCTAATCCTCAACTGATAGTAGCCAGACCTCAAATCAATCTTTGAAAACACTTTGTCACCCTGAAGCTGATCAAATAAATCATCAATCCTTGGCAATGGATACTTGTTCTTGAGGGTGACATTGTTCAATTGTCTATAATCGATGTACATCCTCATCGATCCATCCTTCTTCTTCACAAACAACACAGGCGCACCCCAGGGTGAGACACTAGGTCTAATGAAGCCCTTATCAAGAAAATCTTACAACTGCTCCTTCAATTCTTTCAACTCTGGCAGGGCCATACGGTATGGCAGAATAGAAATGGGCTGAGTGCCCAGAGCCAAGTCAATACAGAAGTCTATATCCCTGTCGGGTGGCATCCCCGGGAGGTCTGCAGGAAATACCTCTGCAAACTCACGAACAACTGGTACTGCATCCATGGAAGGAACCTCTACACTAGAATTGCGGACATAAGCCAAATAAGCTAGAAACCCCTTCTCGACCATATGTCGAGCCTTCAAATAAGAGATAACCCTACTAGTAGAATGGCCAAGAGTCCCTCTCCACTCTAATCGAGGCAACCCCAGCAAGGCTAAGGTCACCGTCTTGGCGTGACAATCCAATATAGCGTGATAAGGTGACAGCCAATCCATACTCAAGATAACATCAAAGTCTACCATATCAAGAAGTAGAAGATCTATGCTAGTCTCAAGACTCCCAATGGTAACCATACACGAACGATAAACCCGATTTACAACAATAGCATCTTCCGCAGGTGTGGACACATACACAGGAGCACTCAAAGAATCACGAGGCACAAACAAATATGAAGCAAAATAGGACGACACGTAGGAATAAGTAGAACCCGGATCAAATAGAACTGAAGCATCACTACGGCAAAATGAAACAGTACATGTGACAACAATGTCGGATTACTCAACCTAAGGCCTAGCTGGAAAAGCATAGCATCGGGGCTGGGCCCCACCACTCTGAACTACATCTCTAGGATGGGCCCTAGCTGGCTGCCCTCCACCTCTAGCGGCCTAACCTCCACCTCTAATGGTCTGACCTCCACTTCTAGCTGTCTGAACCCTACCTCTAGCTGGCTGAGCGGGCGGTGAAGCACCCGGTGTCGGGACCATGGCACGAGAACCCTGATATTGTGGAATGCTCGATGCCCGAGGGAAAAATCTAGCAATATGCCTCGGATCACCACAAGTATAACAGGAACTCTGTTGCTGTGACTACTGACCCTGAAACTGACCCTGCCGACCTGAATAACCACCCTAGAAGCTCTGGAGCGGAGGTGCACTAATAGAAGCTGGTGGTGCACTGTAGGCTAGCTGGTTGGAATATGACATATGAGGGCGACGACCACCTGAAGCACCGTGGGATGCCTGGAGTGCTGAATGAAACGGCCTGGAAGGATGGCCCCTACCAAAAGTACACCTGCCTCCAGATGAGGCACCACTGAATCCACCGAAATGATGAGGCCTCTTGTTAGACCCTTGACCTCCCCCCTATGCAATAACTATCTCCACTCACCTGGTGACATTGGCAACCGTCTGAAAAAATCTCGCTCCCACTCTCCTTAGCCATCTATAACTTGATAGGCTGAGCAAGTCCCTCAATAAAACTCCTCACCCTCTCTCTCTTGGTAGGAAGCAGAAGAATAGCATGACGGGCCAGGTCCACAAAACGGGTCTCATACTAAGTGACTGACATACTGCCCTACTGGAGACACTCAAAGTGCCTGCGATAATCCTCTTAGTGTGACAGGGAGGAACTTCTAAAGAAATATCTGAGAGAACTGGTCCTAAGTAAGAGTAGGAGACCCAGCTGGTATGGTCGATACAAAATCCTTTCACCATCTCTTGGCGGATCCCATCATCTGAAACACAGCAAAATCGACTTCATTGGTCTCAACTATCCCTATGTTCCGCAGCACCTCATGGCAGCGGTCAAGATAATAATGTGGGTCCTCAGAAGGTGCACCACTGGAGTGAACTGGAAAAAGCTTGGTGAACTTGTCCAATCTGAATAAGCCCTCAGAAGTCATTGTTGGTCCATCACCGGCTTGTGCCGCAACAACCGGCTGAACTACCCCAACTGGCGGGTCGCTGAAGTCTGATACTAGGAGTCATCTGCTCCGGAGTGTGAGTAGCAGGAGTCTGTGCTCCTCCCCCAGCCTAAGAGACGGCTAGTGCCATAGGAAATGTATCGGCCTGGGCCAAACTCTCCATAAGGCCAACTAAACGAACTAGAGCATCCCGAAGCACTGGGGTGGCATGAACCCCTCCGGGACCTGAGCTGGTCCAATAAGAACAGTCTGGGCTGGAACTTCCTCATCAAACTCCAACTGAGCCTCTACTGCTACTGCTGCTGCTCGAGCTCTAGGCTGATCTCTGCCCCTGCCTCGGCCTCTAGCACGACCTCGGTCTCGACCTCTGCCCCTCGTAGGAGCTGCCACTAGGGGCTCTGGCTGCTGCCCAGCTGAAGATGCAGTACACGTTCTCGCCATCTGCGAGAGAACAAGAGTAGAAAAGTTCAATTAGCAATCAGAGAAGAAAATCGCACGATAGAGAAGAAAAGAAGTGAAATTTGTTCCTAAACTTCATAGCCTCTGGAAGTAAGTGCAAACGTCTGCATACTGATCCTCCAGACTCTACTAAGCATGCTCATGACTTGTGAGACCTAGACAACCTAGTGCTCTGATACCAACTTATCACGACCCGGAATTTTCCACCTTCGGGACCGTGATGGCGCCTAATATTTCACTTGCTAGGCAAGCCAACGTCAGTGGATTCCTTAAGCCAATTTTAGTCAATTTCAATAACAGGACAAATTAAGAAAAAAGAAGCTAAAACTGAGTGCGGAATAACATAAAAGCCCATAATATCTAATACAATCCGGATTTGGAGTCATAACTCACGAGCTTCTAGAATTTTCTACAAACAGTCTGAAAGAAATACAACTGTTTTGAACGAAAAGAAACAATAAAATAGGGAAAATAGAAGGGGACTTCAAGGTCTGCGGATGCCAGCAAATATACATCGCGTCTCCAATGAGCAAATCCAAGGTGCTACGCCTCACGAACAGCTAGGGCCGGCACCAAAGTCTGCACAAGATGTGCAGAGTGTCGTATGAGTACAACCGACCCCTTGTACTCCGTAAGTGTCGAGCCTAACCTCGATAAAGTAGTGACGAGGTTATGACAAGACACCCACATAATAAACCTGTGTAGATAACAATATACGTGCAAGATAACAACAAATAAAGTCTAAACATGTACTATTGGGAGGGAGACATGCTAAAGGGGTACAAGATACAAGAAATACAACAGGATATGATAACTAGAACAGTCAATATGCCTTTAACCAGTAAAAACGAATAAGCACAATGAAGAAAATTGCACGACATCACTCTTCGTGCTTTTACTCTCAACCTCACAATGAAACAATAATACTGCACGGCATCACCCTTCGTGCTTTTACTCTCACTTTAAGTATAAATCAATAGATACGGCACGACATCACCTTTCGTGCATTAACTCTCAAAACATGACACGGCATCACCCTTCGTGCATTAACACTCACAGTATGGCACGGCATCACCCTTCGTGCATTAACACTCTCTCTTACCATAGAATAATGAACAAGTAGTAACAGGGAGATAGGATCAACAAGAACAAGCCTTACTTCAACAATGGTTCCAGAATACTAATCTCAACTTTAGAAACAATACTCAATTATGACAAAAGCCCATAAATGCGGTAAGAACAATCAATTTTAATAAGTAACTAGTCTAAGCATGCATAACATGATTAAAGTAAGCAATAATTACAAGGAACAAGTCCCACCCGCTTGCTTTAACCTCGCAACAACACATAAGTACTCGTCACCTCACATATACATTGTACCCAACATCCAAACATGTAGCAAATAGACAAACAAGTCCTAATCCCTCAAGTCAAGGTTAACCACGGCACTTACCTCGCTCCAAGGATCAATTCAAAGCTCAACCACAGCTTTGCCTTTCAAATAAGTCTCCGAACCAATAGAGTCTAGCAAATTACCAACCAAACGATTCAAATTAAGCCTTAGGAACTACCCACAATTGCAAAGGATTCAATTTAGGTCATTATTGAAAAACTCAACTCCCGGGCCCGTTTGGTCCAAACCCGAAATTCGGACCAAATTTCAATTACTATTCACTCCCGAGCCTGGTTATGTAATTTGTTTTGCAATCCAACCTCAATTTGAGGTCTAATTTCCAATTTTACAAAAATCCCTAATTATACCCAAACCCTCAATTTCCACCATGAAAACACTAGATTGTTGGTTGAAAACTTGTGAAATGTAATGAAAGATTGAAAGAAAATAGGTTAGAATCACTTGCCAATGATTTGGGGAAGAACGGTGCTTGGAAAAATCGCCTCTAGGGTTTTTTTGTTTTGAAAATTAGAAGAATTAGAGAAAATCCCGTTTTTTAGCTATTTGATCAGTCGTAGATGTCGCCCGCAAATGCGAAGAAACAGTCGCAAATGCAAAGTCCTCCCATTTCTACTGTCATCGCATTTGCGATGATTTGTTCGCAAATACAACAATGATCTTTCGCAATTGCGACCAAATTAATCGGAAATGCGATAAAGTTTGACCCAGTCCCACTTCGCAAATGCGAACCTGAGGTTCCCCAGCTACTCTTCACAAATGCGAAGAGTTGCTCGCAAATGCGAACCTATCAGAGGTCGCAAATGCAAAGCCTGACCTCGCAATTGCGACGTCTAAGGCCTGCACCAGAACTGAAGCACACCAGCAATGTTTCTATGTCCAAATTCACTCCGTAGCCTATCCGAAACTCACCCGAGCCGTCGAGGCTCTAAACCGAATATGCACACCAGTCTACAAATATCATACGAACTTGCTCGCGCGATCAAATCATCAAAATAATACCTAGAACTACGAATTGAGCATCAAATCAAAGAAGATTTTCAAGAAAACTCATGAACTTCGATTTTCACAACCGGACGTCCGAATCACGTCAAACCAACTCCGTTTCTCACCAAATTCGACAGACAAGTCATAAATATAGTAATGGACCTATATCGGGTACCGGAACCAAAATACGGACCCGATATCAATAACGTCAAACATTGATCAAACTTTCAAAGTCATTAAGTTTTTAAACTTTCAAATTTCAACAAAGTGCGATAACTCAGGCTAGGACTTTCGAATTCGATTCCGGGCATACGCCCAAGTCCCAAGTCACGATACGGACCCACCGGGACAGTTAAAATACGAATTCGTGTCCGTTTGCTCAAAACGTTGACCGAAGTCAACTCAAATGAATTTTAAGGCTAAAATTTCATATTTTCTCAGTTTTTAACATAAACGCTTTCCGAAAAAATACCCGGACCATGCACGCAAATCGAAGAGGGCTAATATGAGGTATTTAAGGCTTCAAAGCGCGGAATTAAGTTCTAAAACATAAGAAGACCTATTGGGTCATCACAAAATTATAGAAACTATTTTGAAAAATAAATAACATCAGAAAGTAGGAACTTTAATTTCTTTGAATAACTCTAACAACTAGTAATATATTAGATTATTTTACTCTTCTGATTTTATTCAGCGATATGATCGTTATTAATTTGTTGACATCACTAACTTGTTTTTTTTTGTATATTTCAAGGATTTAAGTTATTTTTTTTAGCAAAACCACTAGGCGATGTGCCTAGGACTAGTTTTATTAATAATAATAAAAAAAAAAGAAACCACATAGGAAGAGTACAAATAAGGGGGACAATAGCACCAGTAGTGTTGCCTCTATGCCTTGGCTATATAATCACTCCTCTGCGCCTCACATTGCCTTATGATGGCAGCCTCATGTAGAGGATCATGGTGTAGCTGCCGGCAAAGTCTCACGAGGGCATATAATCTCATAGCCGTTTGGATATCTTCCCAAAGGCATAGGACATGAACGAACACATACTGGGCTAAATCTTACCTTACTAATCCTATTGAGGCATAAAAATACCTCATCTACTTGCAAGCATGAAGAAAATACGAACTACTAATAACTAAGTATTCTATGATCATCACAGAGTTTATAACATACTCTATGATGATATTACAAATGATGATGCTTAAGAAGTGATAAAATAAAACAATGTAAAAAATTGAGTCTTGCCCCTCATTTTTGAACCTTGTGCACTCTTCAATGTGTATGTCCTTGGCTTCTTCTTCAAACCTCTTGAATATGTATGAAAAATGCATCATTTCTTTTTGGAGCGATTGGACCTCGTTGAAGTGGTTGAGGCAGCCACTTTCTGCTTTGCGACTCTCATTGGAGGTTTCCTAATGACAACCTCTTGTGTTACCTTGCCGTCCCAGCTATGTTGTCTCTCGTGAGTCTTCTTCTTGTTTTTGGTGGATCCACTTCTCATATGTCTAGGTGAAAGATCTCCCTCCCTAGCTACATTTTTAAAGGAAGCATCAAGTAATTCTTCCTCTTCCCCTTCTTCAAAAAAATCAAGCCCCACATCAATACCAAAAGCTTCAGTAGCATCCAATCCAGGAACTAAAGCTCCTTGCCCATGCCTCGGATTATCCAGCGCTCTCAATGTATCTATATCATGAGAAACAAGAGCATGGAGGATATTGGTAGGTGTCAAATTGTATTTTGCAGCCATTGCACTTGAACTTCTAGTAGCATCAACGTTGTGCATAGATGACAAAACTGTTGCGCTTAGTGCACGCTGCTGCCCAGATTTTGCGACCTCTTTGACAACTTGTATTGTTGAACTAACACCCTGGGAATAGATCACGTACTTTTAGTGTTCCATTTCATAAATTTAATTGTCGTTGCCATTTTCACGGTAAACATTTTATTTTATTTTTTTGTTAATGGATTAGATGATTCAAAATACACACACATTATCGGTTGGGTTTGCACGTTTGATTTTGGTTCAACTGTTTTTTTATTAATACCAAACAAAATTATATATATTGATATTATTATTCACCTCAACATAAAATCAAGTCAAGTCAAACCAACCAAAGTTTATTTTTTCGTAGTTGATTGACTATATTTTTTCATTTGGTTTAATCTTATGATTTTTCTTAAATATTCTTAGCTAATATACCTGCAAACACCCTCACTTTAGGATGAAGTTTTAGAAGTAAAGTAAAGAACATTACTTTAGTTCAACCTTTCAAGGTACATGAGCAATTATGTCAAAGAGTCAATGGATTTAGTCAAAATAATCTTAGATTTAATTTTTCTATTTACCAACTAATTATGATAATGAGAAACACATAAAATTGTTTGGCGCTTTTAATGAATTGATTAGAAATGAATCTGAATCTTTATTACTTATTATCAAACATTAAACTGATATTAAGTCACTCACTTTCCAAAGTAATTACTGCAAAAAAGATTTTGTTACCTTAGTATTAAATTTGATTTCTTTAATTTATGGAAATAGCTTAAGTTATTTATCTTGGTTATTATATCTCCTTCAATTGTAAATTTGGTGCATATCTTTGGCTTCCCTATAAATACATTGCTAAAGCAACAATCAAGACATCAATAACAACAGTTATAGAATTACTGTAGTAGTACCAGAATACTTGGATGACAATGGAGAAGGAAACATTCCTTAAGATTTTCTTGGTCTCTTTTTTGCTTATTTTTCTAGGTAAGCAATATAGATATATTCACATATTTTATGTAGTAGTTCATATTCAACCGGGTTATAGTCACACTTTTCTGACAACCACGTGGTAATTAATACTCCATTCATTCCGTTTTTGTTGTAATGTTTCCCTTTTAAATGCCTTGATGATTTCTTATTAGCAACTTCTACTCTAGAAACAATTTGTGTGTCTCTCTTATATTATGAATATGATAATTTTAGTTAATAATTTTTTTATCTCTTCTATAACTTATTTAATAATTTTAATGTTGTTAGGGCAATCAAACAATGCGGCGTTTGCATGCACTAAAGATATCGACTGCAGAATCAACTGCTTGGGACATCCCAAATGTGACTTGAAGACGCACAAGTGCTTCTGCACACCACCTCCAGCACCTAATAATGGAGTAGGAAAAGTTTACAAGATAGATCAAGACTGATTTAAGTTTGTTGTTCTACAAATTGAACCATGATTTGTTATTAAATTTTCATAATTAATAAGGTTCAATAAAAAAAAATTTCATATTGATATGTTGGAAAAGGCAACATTCCAAAATATTTTCTTATTCTTTTTATTTTTGCTTATTTTATTAGTTAAATTGTCATGATCCAATTTCTCAAATAGGCCGTGATGGTGCCCAACGTTACCGCTAGGCAAGCCAACAGTGAACTAACAACATGATTGTTTCTTTTAACAATTTAGAAATAGTTGGTTTTTAATTAGTGAATAATTAAGAAGTGAAAATTTAATAAAATAAGAGATAAACAATTTTAAGAGGAAATGAAATGAGTATATAACCAAAAATCATCATGTGGCTACTAGCATAATCTCCAAGACCTGGTGTCACAAGTGTATGAGCTACTAGTAGGATATACAAAAATACTACACTGCTGTCTGCAGGGAAATGGACAGAAAGTAAAAGCAAAAGAAAGAATTCCTAAATGTGCTTTAAACCCTCAACTTCGTGCCAAACGAGTCGAAACTAGTTAAATGTTATATAAAGAGTCAATATGTGTTAAAAAGTTCATATTCTAACTATTTAAGTGATAATCCAATCCCAGTTTAAGAANCGTCATGAACATCACAACGGATCAAAAAGTTGCGAAACGCGAGCAAGCCGATCAAGCAGCGACCTTTAATCCCAAATTGTGTTGGAATTAAGTTTCGAAGTTCTTGCAATTCAGGTGCACCATATGATAACTTCATCACCACAGCTTGGTGAAGTCCTTCTTCAACAGCATATTCTTCCAGTTCCTTAAAAGAAAACTGCATCATAAGTTCTCCATGAAAAAGTTGGAAAGGTTTAAGGGCTGTTTGATTACTGGTTGGGGTGTTGTCGTGATTAATGAAGCATATGTATTGGTTTTGAGGCTAGGGTTCGTCTCTCCCACAGTTTGAAGCTGGGGAGAGGGCTGCGCATCCATGGAAGCCCTTAATTCTCCATGTCGCCAAGAGAAGAGGAGAGAGGAGAGAGCGGGTTTTAGGATTTAAGTTATACAGATTGGTCTAAAGGTGTTTTTTTCAGGCTACTAATCAATCATTTTACGAATAATTTTGCTGTTGCTGTAGGTCAACTAAATTTAATGGCATTAAAATATTGATGCAATATTAATCAATGTACTACGCCTATAACAATATTTCAGTCACAAGTACATTTCATTCATCTCTGTATTCCATCTTTCTGATGCTTTTGATCTATATCTATATATTATTAAAAGGAGAGGAAAAAGCCCTCTCCTTAAGCCAAGTGGCAGCTTAAAAAAAAGCCACATGGCATAATTAGCTATTAAATTAGTTATTTAGTTAATAATTAGTTATTGGTTATTCTTTTTGAATTTAAATATATCTAAAAAAAGATAATAATAATAAAAAAAACTACCATATATATGAATTTCTTTATAT
>NW_017673443.1:120522-123749 GCF_001879085.1 Nicotiana attenuata
AACACATTTCAAATTTAGCAGTCAGGCGCCCACCTGGAGAACAAGGGAATACATTTCAAGTTCAGCAATCAGGCGCCCACCTGGAGAACAAGGGAACACATTTCAAATTCAACAGTCAGGTGCCCACCTGGAGAACAAGGGAATACATTTCAAGTTCAACAATCAGGCGCCCATCTGGAGAACAAGGGAATACATTTCAAGTTTCAGCAATCAGGCGCCTACCTGGAGAACAAGGGAATACATTTCAAGTTCAGCAATCAGACGCCCACCTGGAGAACAAGGGAATACATTTTAAGTTCAGCAGGCAAGCGCCCACCTGGAGAACAAGGGAAGTACAATTCAGGATTTTAGCTTTCAATTTCTAGTAATATTCGGTAACACGATGCGACCAGTCACCAAACTGGGACAGAAAATTCTTCTTTGTTTGTCTATTTTTGTTGAAATCAGGAGCCCACCTGGAGAACAGAGGCAATTATTCAAGTTTTAGCAATTAGGAGCCCGCCTGGAGAACAGAGGCATTTATTTTCAAGTTTTTAGCAATCAGGAGCCCGCTTGGAGAACAGAGGCATTTATTATCAGGAGCCCGCTTGGAGAACAGAGGCATTTATTTTCAAGTTTTTAGCAATCAGGAGCCCGCCTGGAGAACAGAGGCATTTATTTCAAGTTTTAGCAATCAGGAGCCCGCCTGGAGAACAGAGGCATTTATTTTCAAGTTTTTAGCAATCAGGAGCCCGCCTGGAGAACAGAGGCATTTATTTTCATGTTTTTAGCAATCAGGAGCCCTCCTGGAGAATAGAGGCATTTATTTTCAAGTTTTTAGCAATCAGGAGCCCGCTTGGAGAACAGAGGCATTTATTTCAAGTTTTTAGAAATCAGGAGCCCGCCTGGAGAACAGAGGCATTTATTTTCAAGTTTTTAGCAATCAGGAGCCCGCCTGGAGAACAGAGGCCTTTATTTTCAAGTTTTTAGCAATCAGGAGCCCGCTTGGAGAACAAAGGCATTTATTTCAAGTTTTTAGCAATCAGGAGCCCATATGGAGAACAGAGGCATTTATTTTAAAGTTTTTAGCAATCAGGAGCCCGCCTGGAGAACAGAGGCATTTATTTCAAGTTTTAGCAATCAGGAGCCCGCCTGGAGAACAAAGGCATATATTTCAAGTTTTTAGCAATCAGGAGCCCGCCTGGAGAACAGAGGCATATATTTCAATTTTTAGCAATCAGGAGCCCGCCTGGAGAACAGAGGCATATATTTCAAGTTTCAGCAGTCACGAGCCCGCTTGAAGAACAGAGGAATACATTCAAGTTCAACGGTCAGGCATCACCCGGAGAAAGGGCAAAACATCTCAGATCACAGTTCATTTAAGCAACAAAGGAGGCTTGCGGAAAGAATGCGAGTCAACAGTCCGAGACGACCAGCGAAAGGTTGTCAGAATCCAAAATAATAAAAGAAGAGGAGAAACAAAAGAAGGCAAAAGTGAATCCAAATGCAGAAGTAGAGAAAAATGTGAATTGCTTGAGACATGATTGGAGTCACAAGCTTGGTCTGGTGTCCGGGATTGGTCCGAAAAGCTGAGGAAGAATGAATTAGCACCTGCAACTAGCAAGCATCAAGGTTCAGATCCAAAGTTTGCATGAAGAACCATTCAAGACTCAAGATCAAGCTTCAGAAGACTACAGATAGGAATCTTGTAACTTGTAGTTGACAGGCTTAGCTAGTCTTTTTCATGTTTTGAGTTTTAATAACAGGACAGCGGACTGGAACCTCGGCGGAACGGCACCTCGACTGGCTCTCCACCTCGGCATACTCCATCATCTCACTCACTTCTGAACTACACGTGGCCTGATTCCTTTATAGCCAAGGATATGTAGGCAACTCAGATACCAGGGCTCGGTCACATTCTCCTTTTCTTTCAGTTTCGGTCACTCCAAATAAGGGTCGGGTCAAAAAACCTGTCTAGTCGTTCTTTGTCTGAAAACTCTTCGTGTTTCCAGTCAAAGAGGGGCAGCTGTGGACGTGTGATTTTTGACCCTCCCCAAGATTTTTTATATTTTAGTATGTAAATATTTAATTTAGGCCTAATATAGCTATTTCAACTCATTTTGACTTTTTACTTTATTTTATTACAAGAAAAATGAAAATTATAAAAAATATTTTAGTTTATGTATTTTTCATAAATTTTTTAAAAAAAAAAACAAATACAAAAATAATACCTTATTTTTTATCTTTACATAATATTGAAAATACAAAAAATATATAGTAGTTTCATGTTAGATTTTGCATGTGTAATATTTTTATCTTATTTTAAAAGGAGTTAATTAAGGTGTTGGATCACAATTTTAAGAGTTTAAGAACCCAGTTCTTGGCCCAATTCGGATTAGTCCATTAAGCCTAGGGACCCTTCTAGACTCTTCTTTGGAACAAAAACAAATAAAAAAAGACCCTAAAGACTTAACACAAAAGACCTAGGGACTAATTGGCAAAATACACAAAATATAACTCTAATCCCCACCCCTATATAATAGTGCCTACACCTAAAATAAACACACATCAGGTACAACAAATAACGCCTATAAGAAAATGAGTAGAGCCGCAATTCTCAAATACAGGACCCCCCTCCTCAAAGTCATCTTCTTCGCACCCCACCACCCTCCTGAAACCAAACGACCATAAACACCCATCATTTTTTTTTGTTTTTTGCTAGAACAAAAACACCCCTGAGCCGTCTTCTTCTTCAACACCTTCGTTAGCCAAAAACCAGCCCGTCGCCACCCGCAACTCGCCGGAACCAGCCGCAACTCCCAAGAACAACCAGCCCCTCAACGCCCTCTCCTCCTTCAGATCCGCGCAAGAACTAGCAGCCATACACACACACACGCATAGAAACGAGAAGGGACATTAGTTACAAGTTAGGTTCGACCGAGGTTCTAATCACCTGGATCGTTTCATTATTGTTTCGTCAACTTCCGGCAGAATCTGATTGGTTTTCCGTCGGAGATCCTGTTTTTCGGGTGAGAGAGTCGAGTTCGTCGTGGTTGACGCTCATTGTTCGAGTTTTCCGATCGAGGTTCTGCTGTTCTTGTTCGTCGGTTTCCAGTTGTAATCTTGCTGTTGACGACGAGCCGATGCTGTTTGGAAGTCCTGTAACTCAATCCAAAGGATCGTTCTTAAGCTCAACTGAAGGTTCAGTTCTCTTGTTTTTCTTCAATAATAAATATCAGGTTTCAACT
>NW_017673443.1:125754-131440 GCF_001879085.1 Nicotiana attenuata
TTTTGATCGAAAGTGCATTTCGGAAGTTTCTGAGACTTAGGCTTGAATCCGATGTGATTTAATGGTTTTAGCGTTGTTTGATGTGTTTTGATGATTGGAGCAAGTCTGAATAATGTTTTAAGATGTGTTGGTGCTTTTGGTTGAGGTCCCGAGGGCCTCGGGGTGATTTCGGGTGGCAATCGGAATGAAATTGAAGTTGGAAATTTCAGGTTCTTGGCTGCAGCAGGTATTTACGCATCTGCGGAAAGGAAACCGCAGATGCGGTTGCGCGGAAGCGGAGAAGGCTTCGCAGGCGCGAAAGAGGGTGAGATTGAGCAGTTCCGCAGAAGTGGAAGTCGTTTCGCTTAAGCGAGTCCGCAGAAGCGGTTTGTCCTGGGGTGAAGTTCCGCGGAAGTGAGAAATTTTGTCGCAGAAGCGACCCTTGTGATTTAATGAAATTCTGCTTAAGCGGACAAAAATCGCAGAAGCAGTCACGCGGAAGCGGGAGTGGGGACCGCAGAAGCGAAAACCCCTGAAGGCCAGTAGGAGTTATATTCATTTTTGCTCCGCGAGGGTTATGTTATTTCCACCATTTTTGAGCGAGCTTTGAGAGCTTTGAGGCTATTTTGAAGAGGGATTCAAGGAGGAATGATTAGAGGTAAGTTCCTTGGCCTAAATTCACGAGATTATGTTAGATTTAACATGGAAATTGGTTGAAATTCATCAAAAGGGGTAAAGCTAGGGCTTGAGTTTTTGATATTTCAAATTGGGATTTGATAGGTCATTTGAGCTCGGATTTGTGAGTTCTTGGTATGTATGGACTCGTGGCGAGACGAGGAATCCGGTAATGTGAGTTTTGTAATTTTTCGGGAAGTGGACCCGGGGCTCGGGTTTTGCTAGTTTCGAGATTGTTGCTATTTTTTTCGATTGTTTTCGATTGGGTATTGTTCCCTTAGCATATTGTGATGTATTCGCTCTGATTTTGGTTAGATTAGACGCGCGTGGAGGCCGATTTGATAGGGCAAGGGCGTCGCGAGCTAGAGATTTCACCGGTTCGAGGTGAGTAATGATTGTAAATGATATCCTGAGGGTTTGAAACCCCAGAGTTGCACGCCGTAGTGCTATATTGAGGTGACTTGCACGCCGGATAGCGAGCGTGGGGTAGAGCACCGTAGGGGATTGTGACTTGGTCCGTCCCGATTGTTGATTTTACCGCGTATTTGATTGAAACTTATTTGATATTATCATGACTTGGGCTGATTGCCACACTTGGGGCTTATTGCCGACTGTTTAAAATCCTTGTGAGCTATCATCACTGTTTTCCTCACTATTTGAAAAATATTATTTGAACTCAGTCCATTTGAATTACACTGTTTCATGAACTCAGCTATATTTTTACTCAACCTTGAGTTTTAACTGATGTTTGAACTATTGTTTGAGATGAGCATTATTGTCTTTACTGATGCCTGAGGGGCTTATGATTATTTTTGGACTGATTGAGGCCTAGGGCCATATGTGAGGATATGTCGAGTGATGTGAGGAGGCTTTCAGGCCTCGAGTGATATGTGAGGAGGCTTTCAGGCCTCGAGTGATATGTGAGGAGGCTTTCAGGCCTCGAGTGTATTGTAAGAAGGCTTTCAGGCCTCATGTTGATATGTTCAGGCTTTCAGGCCTTATGATGATATAGCGCTTGGGCTGTAGGAGCCCCTCTGGAGTCTGCACACCCACAGTGAGCGCGGGTACCCATTTAGAATTGGACAGTGGTAACAATGACACTGTCATACGTGTTTTGGTCAGGTAACAATGACTGACCAGTCAGGTAACAATGGCTGACCGGTCAGGTAACAATGACTGACCAGGAACATAAATCATGCCCGAGGGGCCGGTACTGTTTTGAGATATTGCCCGAGGGGCGAACTTTTATGTGCTCATCTTGCATACTTATTTGCCTCTTTACTTGTTATACCGTGGTATTTGTGCCCGAGGGGCGGATTTTCTGTGCATATCAGCACTAACTGTTTTGGAATCGTTTTCGTAATCACTGAAAAGATCATTTTTAAAAGAGATTTGAACTGAGCCAAGGTATATCTAAAGATTTCACAGATTTCACTGTTTTTTTCTCAGAAAATTGCACCCGGCTTCTGTATAGCATGTTGGTTGCTTTACGTGATTTCTTGCTGCTCAGTTATTATTTAGTTTTATTACTCACTGAGTTGGAGTACTCACTTTACTCCCTGCACCTCGCGTGCAGATCCAGGTATTGTTCACCCGGTAGTGGGTTTTGAGCTGGTTGAAGGTATTGTATCGTAGCTGAGCAGAGTGACCGCCAGCGTTCGCGACACCGGATTACTTCCTTTCTTTCTAAATTTTATTCCGTATATTGTTGGCCCTGTAGTTGTATTTAGACTTCTCTAGATGCTCGTGACTTGTGACACCCCGGTCGGGCTGTGTTGGGTTGTAAACTTCGTTAATTAATGTCCTTAAGTCGTATTTTGCTATTCATTTATGTTTAACTACTTTGAAAGGGACTATTTGGGTTAGTTGGCTGGCCTTGTCTTCACAAGAGGCGCCATCACGACTAGTGTGGGGTTTTGGATCGTGACAAGTTGGTATCAGAGCCTAGGTTACTAGGTCTTACGAGTCATGAGCAGGTTTAGTAGAGTCTCGCGGATCGGTACGGAGACGTCTGTATTTATCCCCGAGAGGCTGCAGAACCTTTAGGAAAACTTTACATTCTTAAATTCTTATCGTGCGTCCTTGATTCAGCTTGAAAAGAAACTCTTGAAATTCCTTCCGTGCGTTTGTATGCGCGCATGGGCGCTCAGTATCAGATGTGCCTTGATGGCTTGTGATTCCCCGATCAAGGGGCGAGATGTAATCTCCGTGAGTTTATGTTGGGCCAGTCTGGAGGAGTTGAGGCCAGATATTTGCCTATGGCTTGAGCACCGAGGTGCTGATTGTGTGAGCAGGTGTTTTGAACTTATATGTTCGGTATTGTCCCTATTAGCTGGAATGGCGGTTGGATATCCATGTGATGAGTATGTTAGTACTGCGAGATGTATCTATATGACTTGGTAGTGACGAAGAAGTCTGCTGGATAATAGATGAACTGTTAAGTGTTCATTTCCTATTGTGATTTGATGTGCAGCCCGAGTATGGGCGTGTGAAGAATATTTTCGTGTCCCCTAGTTGGGGAGTGAAGTGCGTTACATGTGGCGGTATGAGTTCAGACTCAGGGAGACTAAATGACTGTGTAATGTGTATGACGGTAGAAGGTATGCTGAAATACTAAATTGAGGCGAAGCAGGTGGGTTATCTCCTGCGGAGTGTTCTTAAGTGGTATGATCCTTATGTGTACATTAGAAGATCTCGTGTGTAATTGAAGGGTACGTGTTGAAATTTGAAAATTCGGGTCTCTCAAGAGGGTGGACTCAACTGATGTGGGGATGAATGCGAGATTTGTAGAGGATTACAGTACTAGATGATCTGTGTTTTCACAAACTTGTACAGGATTTGAGTTTAATCTCACTATGGCATTGTGGCATCATTAGAGTAAAAGTGTTATGAGTCGTTGAGTGTGTCTTGATATATGGCTTCGAGCCAAGTTGGGGAGTTTGCTATTAATTAGCTAATTGTACGGTCATGCGCTATGCTGGCTTCAGTTGGAGCGTGCGGGTGAGTCAGCTATGACTAGAGTAAAGGAAAATTTTTGACAAAGGTTATATTATGTTCCATAGGGTATGAGAATCACGGAATGTCTAGAGTTGTTGTTGGTAAAGAATGCTCAATGCATAGAGGAGGAAGTTGCTTGGTTGTATTGGGATGAGGATCTCATTTTGCGGTATCGGAGTGCCAATAAGGCACGAGTGGTTCTGTTTGTTAAGTCAGGTAATTTGCAGTTTGAATAAGAGTGAATGACTTTCGAAAATGGTTCCAATGTGTTTAAGAGTCCACAGGGAACAATCGGGTATTTAAAGTTGCATGTGTGGTTAGAAACTGTGTTTTCATCGGAAAGGTCAAGACTTGTGGTATTTTATGCTAATTATGGGATTCTATGTATCAGTATCTGGAAAGTAAAGGTAACGAATTTAGATTCGCAGGAAGTTCTTCAGAGTAAAGTATTCTGGAATGTGGTATTTCTAGGAACATTTGAGAGAGTATTCAGTGGCTTATGAGTCTTAGACAGTGTGGTCTTGTGCTTGGGTCTCGTGTAGTGAGCCTGGGTTAAGGAACTGTAGTGCTACAGCAAGAGGGAATATCAAGTTGATGATGAATCGGAAGGGAAATTAGATAGATGGAATAGCTTGATAGTAGACCGAATCGGTATGGTAAGGATATGATTAATTCTTTGTATGTGTTCGAGGTAATGAGCCCTTGCAGGTATTGTGCAGCAAAGCTTTTGAGTTCTGACGGCTTGCTTAGCTTGGTTTGGATAGAAGGGTTTAGTCCTGACAGTTTAGCTTGTACAAATGGAATTGGGAGAGAATTCTTGTTGGGTTTCACCGTGGTTTGGAGATGTGTATATCTTCTATGGGCATGCGAAGCATGGAATGTGTAATGATTTTTCTTCTAGATGGGATCAAGGGAAGTGCGTGATTAGTTGAGTGAGTAGATTTCTGTGGCTCGGAAAGGAGATAAAAGTTTTCATGTTATTCCTGGATGGTATGGTATATGCGGCATGCTGTAGAGGATCGAGACTGGCGTGTGCTAGGTTACAGTTCAGTTCTGAAAGGAAGTTCATAAAACTCCTAGGCAACGGGTAGCCTCAGATAATAAAGGAAATGATACTGCTAATTGGAAGTGATTTGACGAGAGTATACGTCTCAGGAAAAGGTAATGTGATTAAACTGATGATACTTCGGTAGTATTGCGCACTTTTTGTTGTGGATCGACTGATATCTGAGTTTGTTTGATGGCACAGGGGAATTTTTGAATATCTTCCGTGGAATGATTGGGTACTTGAGGTGTGATATATATTCATACGGCGGAATTTGGGATTAGGTATGGTGATTTGTGTGCTATATGGAGTTGGAGACTGGGAGTTCTCAGGTACAAACTATGTAGTGGTTGTGGATCGTGGGTATCGGCACCGTTTAGCGGCTATTGGGATTTGGAGGCCCGAGTGGATCTTCCTTTGCTTGGTATGTTAGGTTTTGGATATGATGTTGGGTTGTAGACTGTCTGTCCCAATGTTGGGTTATTCTAGACTATTACGCTATGGGCTATGCCGGAAAATGCCACGGGTTGAGTGGCGAGGTGCATCAGATCATGTTCTAGCAGAGTGGTTTGCATTTCCAAAGACCAGCGGATGGCTGGGAAGGACTGCTTTTCTTAATTGGGCCTTCGTGATGGATGTCAGTGCAGAGGTTTCTACCATTGGTTCAGTTCCGGTATTGAGGGACTTTTCGGATGCGTTTCTTGTCGCCGGGCATGTCGCCAGGCGAGGTTGTGGATTTTGATATTAATTTGGTGCCGGGCACCGTATCGTACGGCTCCGGCAGGAGTTATAGTATTGGAAGGAGCAGCTTCAGGCTTCCTTGGTAATGAGTTCGTTGGCAGGCCGATGTGGCTACGTATTCAGCTTGAGTTGCTATTTTATGTTGTGAGACGTTAGGATTTGTTGATTATGGGCACCTGTGGTGCGGTTCTATTGGGGATTCATAGTGAAAGTCGAGCGGGAAGAGTAATTGGATGTTGCTCGGTAAAT
>NW_017673443.1:134523-135976 GCF_001879085.1 Nicotiana attenuata
GAGCTGAGCATTATTGTCTTTACTGATTCCTGAGGGGCTTATGATTATTTTTGGACTGATTGAGGCCGAGGGCCATATGTGAGGATATGTCGAGTGATGTGAGGAGGCTTTCAGGCCTCGAGTGATATGTGAGGAGGCTTTCAGGCCTTGGGTGTATTGTGAGAAGGCTTTCAGGCCTCATGTTGATATGTACAGGCTTTCAGGCTTTATGATGATATAGCGCTTGGGCTGTAGGAGCCCCTCCGGAGTCTTCACCCACACAGTGAGCGCGGGTACCCATCTAGAGCGGATAAAGGTTAGACAGTGGTAACAATGGCACTGTTGTACGCGTTTTGGTCAGGTAACAATGACTGACCAGTGGTAACAATGGCACTGTAATACGCGTTTTGGTCAGGTAACAATGGCTGACCAGTCCGGTAACAATGACTGACCAGGAACATAAATCATGCCCGAGGGGCCGGTACTGTTTTGAGATATTGCCCGAGGGGCGAACTTTTATGTGCTCATCTTGCATACTTATTTGCCTCTTTACCTGTTATACAGTGGTATTTGTGCCCGAGGGGTAGATTTTCTGTGCGTATCAGCACTAACTATTTTGAAATCGTTTTCGTAATCACTGAAAAGATCATTTTAAAAGAGATTTGAACTGAGCCAAGGTATTTCTAAAGATTTCACAGATTTTAGTGTTTTTCTCAGAAAATTGCACCCGGCTTCTGTATAGCATGTTGGTTGCTTTACGTGATTTCTTGCTGCTCAGTATTACTCACTGAGTTGGAGTACTCACTTTACTCCCTGCATCTCGCGTGCAGATGCAGGTATTGTTCACCCGGTAGTGGGTTTTGAGCTGGTTGAAGGTATTGCTATCGTAGCTGAGCAGAGTGACCGCCAGCGTTCGCGGCACCGGATTACTTCCTTTGGTTCTAATTTTATTCCGTATATTGTTGGCCCTGTAGTTGTATTTAGGCTTCTCTAGATGCTCGTGACTTGTGACACCCCGGTCGGGCTGTGTTGGATTGTAAACTTCGTTAATTAATGTCCTTAAGTCGTATTTTTCTATTCATTTATGTTTAACTACTTTGAAAGGGACTATTTGAGTTAGTTGGCTGGCCTTGTCTTCACGAGAGGCGCCATCACGACTAGTGCGGGGTTTTGGGTCGTGACTTTGCCAGTAGTGGATAACATAATTGAAACTATAAAACATGAAATCACCATAATATTCCGAAAACTACTACAAGAAAATGTCGAAAATCACACAATATTCAATTCTGAGAGGTGATTCCAGTTTCCATGCATAGTTTAATTAATTTCTATGGCGCACATGCTAGTTATGCTATAATTTTAATGTAAAAATTGCAATTTGGTGATTAATAATAAAAGAATTATCTTCGATGGTTAGAAATCTTTATGCAGTAGGTTTTTTCGTGGCTGAAAACAAATTTGTCTTTTTCATATA
>NW_017673444.1:0-1738 GCF_001879085.1 Nicotiana attenuata
GGAAGTTTTGGTAGCTGGGACTACCGGGAAGCTGTGATTTCACTGTTGTTGCTGCTGCTACTGCTTGCTGACCTCCTTATTACACCAAAAGAAAAATCAAAGCTAAGCTAGCTATGCCTATCAACTACGAGTTACAAGATTCCTATCTATAAATCTCTTGAAGCTTGATCTTGAGTCTTAGCTGATTTTGCTGTGGACTCCGATCTGAATCTTGATGCTCGTCAGTTGCATGTGCTGGTTCTTCCTTCAGCTTTTGAATCAAAATGGGACATGCGAAGCTTGTGACTTTAGTGATATCATAAGCAGTCCGCGTCCTTCTCCATTTCAAATACTTTGAGTTCACTTCTTTTTGTTCTTTTCTTCTTTTCCTTTATTCTGGATTAAAACTCATTCTTTCGGTTATCTCGAATCCTGTACCTTGAGGTAAAACCTGTTCGGTCAACAAAAACAAACAAACGAACAAAATTTTTCTGCCCCAATTTTCGCTAGGAAAATTTCGTGAGTTATTTGCAACACATATCTAAGCTACTTTTCATGGAAAGCAATAAAAATCAGGATTGTGTATCCTTGGGAATAGGGAGTGAAGCCCTAAATTGGGAAGATTGCCAGGTTATGCTGGAAAGATGACCGGGTTATGCCGGAAAAGAAAAAGGGTCCTCGGGTTATGCCGGGGAAATCATCGGGTTATGCTGGAAGAAAAGAAAAAAGGTCCTTAGGTTATGCCAGGGAGGTCCACAGGTTATGCCGGGATAAAAGAAAAGGCTTCTTGGGTTATGCCAGGGAGGTCCACGGGTTATGCCGGGATAAAAGAAAAAGGTCCTTGGGTTATGCCAGGGAGGTCCACGGGTTATGCCGGGATAAAAGAAAAAGGTCCTTGGGTTATGCCAGGGAGGTCCACCGGTTATGCCGGGATAGAAGAAAAAGGTCCTTGGGTTATGCCAGGGAGGTCCGCGGGTTATGCCGGGATAAGAAAGAAAAAAGGATCCTTGGGTTATGCCAGGGAGATCTGCGGGTTATACCGGGATAAGAAAGAAAAAAGGCTCCATGGGTTATGCCAGGGAGATCCGCGGGTTATGCCGGGATAAGAAAGAAAAAAGGCTCCTTGGGTTATGCAAGGGAGGTCCGCGGGTTATGCCGGGATAAAAGAAAAAGGTCCTTGGGTTATGCCAGGGAGGTCCACGGGTTATGCCGGGATAAAAAAAAAGGCTCCTTGGGTTATGCCAGGGAGCGAAGAAAAAAAAAGGGTCCTCGGGTTATGCCAGGGAGGTCCACGGGTTATGCCGGGAGAAAAGAAAAAAGGTCCTTGGATTATGCCAGGGAGATCCACGGGTTATGCCAGGAGAAAAGAAAAAAGGTCCTTGGGTTATGCCGGGAGAAAAGAAAAAAGGTCCTTGGGTTATGCCAGGGAGGTCCACGGGTTATGCCGGGATAAAAGAAAAAGGGTCCTTGGGTTATGCCAGGGAGGTCCACGGGTTATGCCGGGATAAAAGAAAAAGGTCCTTGGGTTATGCCAGGGAGGTCCACGGGTTATGCCGGGAGAGAAGAAAAAGGTCCTTGGGTTATGCCAGGGAGGTCCACGGGTTATGCCGGGATAAAAGAAAAAGGTCCTTGGGTTATGCCAGGGAGGTCCACGGGTTATGCCGGGATAAAAGAAAAATGCTCCTTGGGTTATGCCAGGGAGCGAAGAAAAAAAAAGGGTCCTCGGGTTATGCCGGGGAGGTCCACGGGTTATGCCGGG